>NW_026265533.1:0-9210 GCF_025860055.1 Xyrauchen texanus | reverse complement strand
AGGCGATGACATTGTCAAACTTTGTGCCCTAATGCTTTTTCTGATGCAGAGATATGTGATTTGTTACTCGGTTGCTAGGGTAAGCCCATCTGGTTGCTAGGCAGTTACCATAGTGATACTAATGAAGTCTCCTTGCCATCCTGATTGAAATAAGTCAACCCGGAAGTCTCTATGTTTTTGTGATGCAGAGATATGTGATTTTTTACTCGGTTGCTAGGGTAACCCCATCTGGTTGCTAGGCAGATACCATAGTGATACTAATCAAGTGTCCTTGCCATCCTTATTGAAATAAGTCAACCCGGAAGTCTCTACGTTTTTCTGATGCAGAGATATGTGATTTGTTACTCGGTTGCTAGGGTAAGCCCATCTGGTTGCTAGGCAGTTACCATAGTGATTCTAATGAAGTCTCCTTGCCATCCTGATTGAAGTAAGTCAACCCGGAAGTCTCTATGTTTTTGTGATGCAGAGATATGTGATTTGTTACTCGGTTGCTAGGGTAAGCCCATCTGGTTGCTAGGCAGTTACCATAGTGATACTAATGAAGTGTCCTTGCCATCCTGATTGAAATAAGTCAACCCGAAGTCTCTACGCTTTTCTGATGCAGAGATATGTGATTTGTTACTCGGTTGCTAGGGTAACCCCATCTGGTTGCTAGGCAGTTAACATAGTGATACTTATCAAGTCTCCTTGCCATCCTGATTGAAATAAATCAACCCAGAAGTCTCTCTGATTTTCTGGTGCAGAGATATAGTTACTGCTAAACGGTTGCTAGGGTACTCTGTGTAGTTGCTAGGGAGTGGCTTGGCAGCTGCCAATCATGAATCTCCAAAGGCTGCTTGTCAGTATGAATGATATAAACCAACTCCCATGCCTCTGTGACATTCAGAATGGAAGATATCCCTCTATGGATTTTGGTTGTTAAGGTGCTCGACAATGGTTGCTAGGGAGGGGCTAGGAAGTGTTGAAGTGATGCATGATTGGCTGTTTGCTGTCCCGAGTCAAACGAGACCACCCTTGTGTTTCTATGACACTTCTATCCGGAGATATCCCTTTGATCTGTTTCAATAGAAGTCTATGGGACTTGTTGCTAAGGTGCTCTTAATGGTTGCTAGGGCGTGGCTTGATAGCTTCACAATGATCCTGAGAGACTGATTGGTTGTCTGAGTAAAATGAGCCCACCCCCTCGTCTCTATGACACTGTGATCCAGAGCTATGTTCAATACAAATCCCTATGCCTTTTCATTTCATGGGCCGTCCTACACCATTATAAGTCAATTGGGGCATTTTTGGGCAGCTCCTGCCCCCAGGGGTGCAACTTTTACCCCATATTGAGGTATGCTCTTACAGAGCCTGCCAGCCTCTTCAAATGTGGCAAATCACACGTTTCTACGAAATCCTCGCTTGGAGCTGTGACGCGTCAAAGTTTGTCTCAATGTTAAGTCTATGGGATTTTTCGGTGCTTTTTTGCCCCTGGGGCAAATACCGTACTCCGATCGCTTATAAAAGTCATAGCACACGTGTCCTCAATAGGCCGTTCGATTTGATACCTCATTCGTGGGTCTACGCCAAACGGTGCGGGACGAGTTAGGTGCCAAGTTTTGTTAAGAGATATAATAAAAATAAAAATAAAAATAATAAGTATGTGAGATTACAATAGTGATGCTTTGCAAGCACCACTAACTAGATAGGTACATTTCCTGAAGAAAATGTGAGTGGTGCTTGCCGTGGCAAAACTCGTCAAATAGCCTGCTTGAAAAGAACAGAAATTGTGGTCATAAATAAATCAACCCAGAAGTCTGTATAATGTTCTGGTGCAGAAATATGTGATTTGTTAGTAGGTTGCTAGGGTAACCCCTCCTTGTTGCTAGGCAGTTACCATAGTGATCATAATCAAGTGTCTTTGCCATCCTGATTGAAATAAACCAACCCAGAAGTATCTACGTTTTTCTGATGCAGAGATATGTGATTTGTTACTTGGTTGCTAGGGTAACCCCATATGGTTGCTAGGCAGTTACCATAGTGATACTAATGAAGTCTCCTTGCCATCCTGAGTAAAATAAGTCAACCCGGAAGTCTCTACTGTTTTCTAGTGCAGAGATATGTGATTTGTTACTCGGTTGCTAGGGTAACCCCATCTGGTTGCTAGGCAGTTACCATAGTGATAGTAATCAAGTGTCCTTGCCATCCTGAGTGAAATAAATCAACCCAGAGGTCTGTGATATTTTCTGGTGCAGAGATATGTGATTTGGTACTTGGTTGCTAGGGTAACCCCATCTGGTTGCTAGGCAGTTACCATAGTGATAGTAATAAAGTGTCCTTGCCATCCTGAATGAAATAAATCAACCCAGAGGTCTGTACTATTTTGTGGTGCAGAGATATGTGATTTGTTACTCGGTTGCTAGGGTAACACCATCTGTTTGCTAGGCAGTTACCATAGTGATAGTAATCAAGTGTCCTTGCCATCCTGAGTGAAATAAATCAACCCAGAGGTCTGTACTATTTTCTGGTGCAGAGATATGTGATTTGTTACTCGGTTGCTAAGGTAACCCCATCTGGTTTCTAGGCAGTTACCATAGTGATACTAATCAAGTGTGCTTGCCATCCTGAGTGAAATAAGTCAACCCGGAAGTCTCTACGTTTTTCTGATGCAGAGATATGTGATTTGTTACTCGGTTGCTAGGGTAAGCCCATGTGGTTGCTAGGAAGTTACCATAGTGATACTAATGAAGTCTCCTTGTCATCCTGATTGAAATAAGTCAACCCGGAAGTCTCTATGTTTTTGTGATGCAGAGATATGTGATTTGTTACTCGGTTGCTAGGGTAACCCCATCTGGTTGCTAGGCAGTTACCATAGTGATACTAATCAAGTGTCCTTGCCATCCTGATTGAAATAAGTCAACCCGGAAGTCTCTATGTTTTTGTGATGCAGAGATATGTGATTTGTTACTCGGTTGCTAGGGTAAGCCCATCTGGTTGCTAGGCAGTTACCATAGTGATACTAATCAAGTCTCCTGGCCATCCTGATTAAAATAAATCAACCCAGAATTCTCTTCAATTTTCTGGTGCAGAGATATGTGATTTGTTACTCGGTTGCTAGGGTAACCCCTCCTTGTTGCTAGGCAGTTACCATAGTGATCATAATCAAGTGTCTTTGCCATCCTGATTGAAATAAACCAACCCAGAAGTATCTACGTTTTTCTGATGCAGAGATATGTGATTTGTTACTTGGTTGCTAGGGTAACCCCATATGGTTGCTAGGCAGTTACCATAGTGATACTAATGAAGTGTCCTTGTCATCCTGAGTAAAATAAGTCAACCCGGAAGTCTCTACTGTTTTGTAGTGCAGAGATATGTGATTTGTTACTCGGTTGCTAGGGTAACCCCATCTGGTTGCTAGGCAGTTACCATAGTGATAGTAATCAAGTCTCCTTGCCATCCTGAGTGAAATAAATCAACCCAGAGGTCTGTGATATTTTCTGGTGCAGAGATATGTGATTTGTTACTTGGTTGCTAGGGTAACCCCATCTGGTTGCTAGGCAGTTACCATAGTGATAGTAATGAAGTCTCCTTGCCATCCTGAGTGAAATAAGTCAACCCGGAAATCTCTACAAATTTCTGGTGGAAAGATATGTGATTTGTTACTCGGTTGCTAGGGTAACCCCATCTGGTTGCTAGGCAGTTACCATAGTGATACTAATCAAGTGTCCTTGCCAGCCTGATTGAAATAAGTCAACCCGGAAGTCTCTATGTTTTTGTGATGCAGAGATATGTGATTTGTTACTCGGTTGCTAGGGTAAGCCCATCTGGTTGCTAGGCAGTTACCATAGTGGTACTAATGAAGTGTCCTTTCCATCCTGATTGAAATAAGTCAACCCGGAAGTCTCTACGTTTTTCTGATGCAGAGATATGTGATTTGTTACTCGGTTGCTAGGGTAACCCCATCTGGTTGCTAGGCAGTTACCATAGTGATACTAATCAAGTCTCCTTGCCATCCTGATTGAAATAAATCAACCCAGAAGTCTCTCTGATTTTCTGGTGCAGAGATATAGTTACTGCTAAGCGGTTGCTAGGGTACTCTGTTTAGTTGCTAGGGAGTGGCTTGGCAGCTGCCAATCATGAATCTCCAAAGGCTGCTTGTCAGTATGAATGATATAAACCAACTCCCATGCCTCTGTGACATTCAGAATGGAAGATATCCCTCTATGGATTTTGGTTGTTAAGGTGCTCGACAATGGTTGCTAGGGAGGGGCTAGGAAGTGTTGATTTGATGCATGATTGGCTGTTTGCTGTCCCGAGTCAAACGAGACCACCCTTGTGTTTCTATGACACTTCTATCCGGAGATATCCCTTTGATATGTTTCAATAGAAGTCTATGGGACTTGTTGCTAAGGTGCTCTTAATGGTTGCTAGGGCGTGGCTTGATAGCTTCACAATGATCCTGAGAGACTGATTGGTCGTCTGAGTAAAATGAGCCCACCCCCTCGTCTCTATGACACTGTGATCCAGAGCTATGTTCAATACAAATCCCTATGCCTTTTCATTTCATGGGCCGTCCTACACCATTATAAGTCAATTGGGGCATTTTTGGGCAGCTCCTGCCCCCAGGGGTGCAACTTTTACCCCATATTGAGGTATGCTCTTACAGAGCCTGCCAGCCTCTTCAAATGTGGCAAATCACACGTTTCTACTGAAATCCTCGCTTGGAGCTGTGACGCGTCAAAGTTTGTCTCAATGTTAAGTCTATGTGATTTTTCGGCCGCTTTTTTGCCCCTGGGGCAAATACCGTACCCGATAAGCTTATAAAAGTCATAGCACACGTGTCCTCAATAGGCCGTTCGATTTGACACCTCATTCGTGGGTCTACGCCAAACGGTGCGGGACGAGTTAGGTGCCGAAGTTTTGTTAAGAGATATAAAAATAAAAATAAAAATAAAAACTAGATGGGTACATTTCCTGAAGAAAATGTGAGTGGTGCTTGCCGTGGCAAAACTCGTCAAACAGCATGTTGTAACTTGAAAATAACAAAAATTATGGTCATAAATAAACCAACCCAGAAATGTGTACGATGTTCTGGTGCAGAAATATGTGATTTGTTACTCGGTTGCTAGGGTAAGCCCGTGTGGTTGCTATGCAGTTACCAAGGTAATACAATACATGGCTCCTTTCCATCCTGAGTGAAATAAGTCAACCCGGAAGTCTGTAGTGTGTTCTGGTGCAGAGATATGTGATATGTTGCTCGGTTGCTAGGGTAACTCCATCTGGTTGCTAGGCAGTTACCATAGTGATACTAATCAAGTCTCCTGGCCATCCTGATTAAAATAAATCAACCCGGAAGTCTCTATGTTTTTGTGATGCAGAGATATGTGATTTTTTACTCGGTTGCTAGGGTAACCCCATCTGGTTGCTAGGCAGATACCATAGTGATACTAATCAAGTGTCCTTGCCATCCTTATTGAAATAAGTCAACCCGGAAGTCTCTACGTTTTTCTGATGCAGAGATATGTGATTTGTTACTCGGTTGCTAGGGTAAGCCCATCTGGTTGCTAGGCAGTTACCATAGTGATACTAATGAAGTCTCCTTGCCATCCTGATTGAAATAAGTCAACCCGGAAGTCTCTATGTTTTTGTGATGCAGAGATATGTGATTTTTTACTCGGTTGCTAGGGTAACCCCATCTGGTTGCTAGGCAGATACCATAGTGATACTAATCAAGTGTCCTTGCCATCCTTATTGAAATAAGTCAACCCGGAAGTCTCTACGTTTTTCTGATGCAGAGATATGTGATTTGTTACTCGGTTGCTAGGGTAAGCCCATCTGGTTGCTAGGCAGTTACCATAGTGATACTAATGAAGTCTCCTTGCCATCCTGATTGAAGTAAGTCAACCCGGAAGTCTCTATGTTTTTGTGATGCAGAGATATGTGATTTGTTACTCGGTTGCTAGGGTAAGCCCATCTGGTTGCTAGGCAGTTACCATAGTGATACTAATGAAGTGTCCTTGCCATCCTGATTGAAATAAGTCAACCCGGAAGTCTCTACGTTTTTCTGATGCAGAGATATGTGATTTGTTACTCGGTTGCTAGGGTAACCCCATCTGGTTGCTAGGCAGTTAACATAGTGATACTTATCAAGTCTCCTTGCCATCCTGATTGAAATAAATCAACCCAGAAGTCTCTCTGATTTTCTGGTGCAGAGATATAGTTACTGCTAAGCGGTTGCTAGGGTACTCTGTGTAGTTGCTAGGGAGTGGCTTGGCAGCTGCCAATCATGAATCTCCAAAGGCTGCTTGTCAGTATGAATGATATAAACCAACTCCCATGCCTCTGTGACATTCAGAATGGAAGATATCCCTCTATGGATTTTGGTTGTTAAGGTGCTCGACAATGGTTGCTAGGGAGGGGCTAGGAAGTGTTGAAGTGATGCATGATTGGCTGTTTGCTGTCCCGAGTCAAAGCGAGACCACCCTTGTGTTTCTATGACACTTCTATCCGGAGATATCCCTTTGATCTTTTTCAATAGAAGTCTATGGGACTTGTTGCTAAGGTGCTCTTAATGGTTGCTAGGGCGTGGCTTGATAGCTTCACAATGATCCAGAGAGACTGATTGGTTGTCTGAGTAAAATGAGCCCACCCCTCGTCTCTATGACACTGTGATCCAGAGCTATGTTCAATACAAATCCCTATGCCTTTTCATTTCATGGGCCGTCCTACACCATTATAAGTCAATTGGGGCATTTTTGGGCAGCTCCTGCCCCCAGGGGTGCAACTTTTACCCCATATTGAGGTATGCTCTTACAGAGCCTGCCAGCCTCTTCAAATGTGGCAAATCACACGTTTCTACTGAAATCCTCAGCTTGGAGCTGTGACGCGTCAAAGTTTGTCTCAATGTTAAGTCTATGGGATTTTTCGGCCGCTTTTTTGCCCCTGGGGCAAATACCGTACCCCGATAAACTTATAAAAGTCATAGCACACGTGTCCTCAATAGGCCGTTCGATTTGATACCTCATTACGTGGGTCTACGCCAAGCGGTGCGGGACGAGTTAGGTGCCGAAGTTTTGTTAAGAGATATAATAAAAATAAAAATAAAAAGTATAATAAGTATGTGAGATTACAATAGTGATGCTTTGCAAGCACCACTAATAATAAGTATGTGAGATTACAATAGTGATGCTTTGCAAGCACCACTAATAAGTATGTGAGATTACAATAGTGATGCTTTGCAAGCACCACTAATAAAAATAAAAATAACTAGATAGGTACATTTCCTGAAGAAAATGTGAGTGGTGCTTGCCGTGGCAAAACTCGTCAAACAGCATGTTATAACTTGAAAAGAGCAAAAATTATGGTCATAAATAAATCAACCCAGAAGTCTGTACGATTTTCTGGTGCAGAAATATGTGATTTGTTACTCGGTTGCTAGCGTAAGCCCATGTGGTTGCTATGCAGTTACCAAGGTAATACAATACATGGCTCCTTTCCATCCTGAGCGAAATAAGTCAACCCGGAAGTCTGTAGTGTTTTCTGGTGCAGAGATATGTGATTTGTTGCTCGGTTGCTAGAGTAACCCCATCTGGTTGCTAGGCAGTTACCATAGTGATACTAATGAAGTCTCCTTGCCATCCTGGTTGAAATAAATCAACCCAGAAGTCTGTACGATTTTCTGGTTCAGAAATATGTGATTTGTTACTCGGTTGCTAGGGTACTCTGTTTAGTTGCTAGGGAGTGGCTTGGCAGCTGCCAATCATGAATTTCCAAAGGCTGCTTGTGAGTATGAATGATATAAACCAACTCCCATGCCTCTGTGAAATTCAGAATGGAAGATATCCCTCTATGGATTTTGGTTGCTAAGGTGCTCGACAATGGTTGCTAGGGAGGGGCTAGGAAGTGTTGTTCATGGGCCGTCCTACAGCATTGTAAGTCAATGGGGCAACTTTGGGCAGCTCCTGCCCCCCAGGGGTGAAACTTTGACCCCATTTTGAGGTATGCTCTTACAGAGCCTGGAAGCCTCTTCAAATGTGGCAAATCACACGTTTCTGCGAAATTCTCGCTCGGAGCTGTGACTCGTCAAAGTTTGTCGCAATGTTAAGTCTACAGCGCAAATAATCTTGGCGCTATGCCCATCACGGGACTCGAGTCTGAAGCCAGTGCTGAAGCGGTCTCATATGCATCAACCCAAGCGGCGTGACTGCCGCTGAGGAAGCCATATGCCCAAGGAGCCTCTGAAAGTGTCGGGTATACTGAAAGGTGCCCTCCACGACCTTGTCAGTTCATCGTCCCCCTCCAGGAAAAAAGGGACTGGGGTGGGGGGGGTGCCCGTGAGGTGCACCCTGAATCGCACCCTGAACCGAGGAACCAATCATCAAGCTGTGAGCGCTCAGGGGAGGGTTGAGGGTTCCAGTCCAACCCGATGCTCGTGGCGGCATGATGCTCAGCTCTGCATCAGCCTCAGTCTGGGTGGGCAGGCCCGAAGGTGGCAACCCAGTCGAGTCTTTGGCATCCTACATCGCTGCTAGAAATGCACCATATATCCAACAGCATCGGTTTCTTAAGAGGTGAATGGAACAGCAGTAGTATTCAGCTCGCTGATAGTAACCGCTCGGCTCCAAAGAAAAAATCTGAATGGAAATGCATTCCAGCACCTTTTATATCCGTACGTCTGGGGGAGTGGCATGCAAATTCCACTCGCCAATCCTCATTGGCCTTTTCTCAAAGAATGGTAGGTCCTAGTGTCCTAGAGCGACCTCTAGTGTCACTACATGGACACAACGTTGAGTGAGTGACAGAAGGGGAACTGGAATTATGGGGTGTTCATTTTTTAGATATTTTTTCAAGTTTAATTCTTGTTCACTAATTAATTTGTTACTTGAACATAATTGTAATATCTCATTGATAATTCTTTCGTAGTTGTATGTCGAATTGATTAAGACTTTTTTATAAAACAACGCTTTTTATTTTTGCAATATATCCCTCCTCCTTTATCTGCTCAATATATTTTTAAGGAAGGATCATTGATTAGTGTTTTTAAGACCTCTCTCTGCATTTTCATAACACTTTGTTGTTTACGAGCTGTGACACAAAGTTCATGCAACAATTTGTAATTTTAGACTAGTCTGCAAAAAGTGTTCAACTAATTAATAATGATTATTGGCGTAAAAGTACTTTTCAGCTTAAATCTTTGCATGTATGATATTGCATCATATTTTGGATTAAAAT
>NW_026265532.1:0-9293 GCF_025860055.1 Xyrauchen texanus | reverse complement strand
GGAAGCCGGTTTCACCACAGTTAAATAAAAAGGTGATTTTGTAAGTCAATATAATGAGATACTAAGTCATTATTATGAGAAACTTTCTCATAATAATGACTTAGTATCTCGTAATAATGACTTAGTATCTCGTAATAATGACTTAGTATCTCATAATAATGACTTAGTATCTCGTAATAATGACTTAGTATCTCATAATAATGAGAAACTTTCTCATAATAATGACTTAGTATCTCGTAATAATGACTTAGTATCTCATAATAATGAGAAACTTTCTCATAATAATGACTTAGTATCTCATAATAATGACTTAGTATCTCATAATAATGACTTAGTATCTCGTAATAATGACTTAGTATCTCGTAATAATGACTTAGTATCTCGTAATAATGACTTAGTATCTCGTAATAATGAGAAACTTTCTCATAATAATGACTTAGTATCTCATAATAATGAGAAACTTTCTCATAATAATGACTTAGTATCTCATAATAATGACTTAGTATCTCGTAATAATGACTTAGTATCTCGTAATAATGACTTAGTATCTCATAATAATGACTTAGTATCTCGTAATAATGACTTAGTATCTCGTAATAATGACTTAGTATCTCATAATAATGAGAAACTTTCTCATAATAATGACTTAGTATCTCATAATAATGACTTAGTATCTCATAATAATGACTTAGTATCTCGTAATAATGAGAAACTTTCTCATAATAATGACTTAGTATCTCGTAATAATGACTTAGTATCTCGTAATAATGACTTAGTATCTCGTAATAATGAGAAACTTTCTCATAATAATGACTTAGTATCTCATAATAATGACTTAGTATCTCGTAATAATGACTTAGTATCTCATAATAATGACTTAGTATCTCGTAATAATGAGAAACTTTCTCATAATAATGACTTACTGTGCGCATGCGCAATGTGCTCAGTCAGACGAATTGTGCGTTTCAGATTGAGACGGATCACACAAATGACAACAGCACAACTCTTTTGAAAGTAAGTATAGTTTTATAGCAAGAGGTTTGCAAATAACAACAATTTAGCGCGATGTAAGTGCAGGGCAAGTGTGTTGACTCGCGAATCGGTTTCACACCGCAAGCGAGGTGTGCATTATTAAAATACATATATAATAATCTCGTTTATAATACCACAGTTGTTACACCTCAAGACATTTTCAGGTTTTAATTCCTAAAACGCTCTTGTGAGTATAACTACGTTCTTACGTCAGGGATTCAGGGGTGAACCTCACTGTTTTTAGTTCTTCACCTAGGGTCTTGCGTACAAAGTCTCCGTTACGGATTCGAAAGCGTCACTTTAGACCTACTAACGGAGGTTTATTGGAGTAACGTGTGTGTGCGTGCGTATGAGCGCTGGAAAGAAAGTGTTCAGACCTGCGTGTGTACCTGTGGGTTCGAGCTGTTATGAATCAACTGGGGATCGTTTTAACTGTGGATGTGCGCTTGCACACTGTGGTAAAGTTAGTTTTACGTTTACTGTTACAATGTGATATGTAAATAAATAATAAAACAATGTGACAAGCAATACATCTTGGAAAAATGAACCTAACATTTATATACTTGCACTGTTTTAAAAAGATGCCCATCCAAAAACGTAGGTTTACATTCCATGTTTAAAAAAAGTTACTCTGGGTGCTATTGGATGTTATTTAAATAAAATACTTGATTTTAAATTTGTTATTTAGGTGATGGCTTAAATTTCATAACTGACATATGTTTGTCTACAGGATGGAAGATCTAAAGGGATTCTTGAGACAGAGGAATGTCCCTGAGGAAACAATAGAGACACTGGAACATGAAACGGTGAAACAGATACAGATTAACACAGATAATGTTCATAAAAGTTTAAAAGTATTGTGTTAGAGATTAACATTTTAGCTCCAAACTCAAATATAAGCCGCCAAATCCATTCTTGCACTGACATTGGTAGTATTACAACATGTTGCACAAGTAATTGATTAATCGAGTACTCGTTCAGCTTTAAACATTCAACTAGAAAAACTTGATTTTCATTTGTGCCAGCTGTGGGCAACAATGAAACTGCTTTTCTCACTAAAATCTTGCAGTTACAACTAAATGTATTGGCTGGCATTGTACACTCCTGAGCACAAAAAAAATGGGTCAAGCCCAAAATGTCAAAACATTAAGTGAGGAATATTAGCAAGAATTAAACAAATGCTCTCCCGAGGCCTTCTGTGCCACCATTTGTTCATTAACTGTTTGGGGGGAAAAGATGGAAATGGGGAAATTCACTTATATAGTCTTACTATAGGCAAATGTAAAACCTTGATAACATTTTCCAAAAATGTCACTTAGCCTTCACAGTGGTGCGCAATATTTGGGCGCTACTCAAGAACAGCATCTCAGATGTAGATGCTCAATAGTTCGGTTCACATTCATGCATTTAGAACGGCACCAGAGGTGAATTTTAACAGAATATGAATGATAAGAAGCAAATTAAACTACTGTGAACTTGCCTACTTTGAGGGACAGAGGGTCAGAAACAAAGAACACAAGCTCTTAACTGAAAAGATTGGTCTTTATTTGAACCCAAATAAAAAAGGACTTACAAACTCATAAATTTCTTATAACAAAATCCACAAACAAAAAGAAAATAAAATAACACAACATTCAATAGAAAACAACTAACAAACTAAAGCTGTCCCCTGTAATGAACAAAGCAACAGCTTATAAAGGAAAGGATGGGCCCATTACATCACAAGAAGGGAAAACAAAGTAACTTTACATTTAACAATTAACTCTACTTAAATCATGATCAAATCAACAAATACATTTATGAAATCAAAATTGAAGAAAAGCAAATTTTATAAAGATACCATAAATATAGAACTAAAGAAGTCAATTAATAAAGATATCAGTTTTTCCTCCTCCCCATGCAATCTGAGCAAAATGGTATGTGCGGACGGAACCAATAATGCTTAAATTCCTCATCCTGCCCGGACTCTAATTTTCATCACCACAATATGCTGCTTCTGCCATCCTTGTCTGAAGACCATCGCCACTCATCACCGGTAAACTTAAACTCAAATTGAAACAAATATAAATAACAGACACAACGAAACTAACTTGTGTGCACTCCAAATCAGTAACGATGTAAATAAAGTAGGGCTGTCAATTGATTAAAATTTTTAATCGAATTAATTACATGGTGTCCCGATTAATTAATCGCATTTACAAATATTTGCTGAAAAAGCCCCTCATATAACAATAATTCAATATATAATGATGAAATAATGATACATAGTTATCTTTAAATATAAAAGAAAAAAAATATATATATATATAAAATAAACAAATATTCAGATAATTAAAATGCATTACATTCCTGTAGCAGAAGAGTTAATCATAGATAAGACCATACAAAATTTTCAATTTACACCTACATCAGATGTCTCGGTGTGTTGCATCATAAACATAAAATGTTTAGGTCACTGTGTCAAGTTAAATATAGTTTAATACTCAATCTTTAAACACATCTTGAGATCCCTTAGATTGCATTTGCGCTCCAAGTGTTTTGAACGCAAGAACTTAACGCATGTTGTTCTGCCTACTAAAGTGTTTTCTTCACTGTATAAACTGTGCGTTGCTCATACAGCTGAAATTTCACTTACTAGGTGGTACTACAAGCTTGCATTTCTCAGGAATCTTCCTTATTATGGTCCGTGGGCATGCGATTAATTGCATTAATTCAGTGCGATTAATTGTACAAAAAATTACTTAAATTAATTGCAATTAAATGAGCATGTAAATTGAGACATTCAAAATAGTTTTTTTAATATTTCTTGTTGCAGTTAGGTAAATGCTTCAAAAAAATCCCAAACTAACATTTGGGCTTTCTTTAAGATTTTCTTTTCTTTATTTCTGTATTTCATTAAATTTTTCAGGTTACATTTTTGTGAAACAAATATTGTGACGTATCTCCAGCAGGCTCTCTCGAAAGGCTATGAAATTCCTCATCCCTTCCCTCCTCTTACTTATGTGAGTGCGGGTTTTCAGCTTTGACCCTGCTTAAAAGCAAATACAGATCAAGGCTGCAGGTGGAGGACGATTTACCTTTATTCCTTTCTACCGTTTATTTTTTTGCTTAATGTAAGCTTATACTGTGACAAAACAGCACTGTCCATCTTGCTGATGTTGTTTGATGTCTGATGTTGATGTTTTCAAAGTTGAATTGGCTTAAGTCAGTGCTTCCCAACCACTGTGCCACGTGCTGTGAAAGATTGTCAGGTGTGCCGTGGAAAATTATCAAATTCCACAAAATAAATAAATGCATGAAAATAATAATAATTTCAGGGATCTAAACTGCTCACCTTTCGGAGAAATTCGCCATTATGAAACCACAATCTGTCACTTTTGTGATTGTGAAGAACAATGATTAATGTGCAAAAGTGAGTGATATTTATACACATTAAGAATCTTTCACATGACTCGCATCAGCACTGCAGAATACATTGAAGTCTATGAAGTGACTTGACAACAAAGTGTTTTTCACACATATGTTTTTTCTTCACGATAATATTTTTGAGATACTAAGCAACAAGAAATATAATTTTTTTTCCCCAAATTTGGTAAAAAAACAAGTGCATTTCCCCGTTTCCAGCTTTTTCCCCAAACAGTTAATGAACAAATGGTGGCACAGAAGGCCTCGGGAGAGCATTTGTTTAATTCTTGCTAATATTCCTCACTTAATGTTTTGACATTTTGGGCTTGACCCATTTTTTTTGTGCTCAGGAGTGTACAATGCCAGCCAATACATTTGGTTGTAACTGCAAGATTTTAGTGAGAAAAGCAGTTTCATTGTTGCCCACAGCTGGCACAAATGAAAATCAAGTTTTTCTAGTCGAATGTTTAAAGCTGAACGAGTACTCGATTAATCAATTACTTGTGCAACATGTTGTAATACTACCAATGTCAGTGCAAGAATGGATTTGGCAGCTTATATTTGAGTTTGGAGCTAAAATGTTAATCTCTAACACAATACTTTTAAACTTTTATGAACATTATCTGTGTTAATCTGTATCTGTTTCACCGTTTCATGTTCCAGTGTCTCTATTGTTTCCTCAGGGACATTCCTCTGTCTCAAGAATCCCTTTAGATCTTCCATCCTGTAGACAAACATATGTCAGTTATGAAATTTAAGCCATCACCTAAATAACAAATTTAAAATCAAGTATTTTATTTAAATAACATCCAATAGCACCCAGAGTAACTTTTTTTAAACATGGAATGTAAACCTACGTTTTTGGATGGGCATCTTTTTAAAACAGTGCAAGTATATAAATGTTAGGTTCATTTTTCCAAGATGTATTGCTTGTCACATTGTTTTATTATTTATTTACATATCACATTGTAACAGTAAACGTAAAACTAACTTTACCACAGTGTGCAAGCGCACATCCACAGTTAAAACGATCCCCAGTTGATTCATAACAGCTCGAACCCACAGGTACACACGCAGGTCTGAACACTTTCTTTCCAGCGCTCATACGCACGCACACACACGTTACTCCAATAAACCTCCGTTAGTAGGTCTAAAGTGACGCTTTCGAATCCGTAACGGAGACTTTGTACGCAAGACCCTAGGTGAAGAACTAAAAACAGTGAGGTTCACCCCTGAATCCCTGACGTAAGAACGTAGTTATACTCACAAGAGCGTTTTAGGAATTAAAACCTGAAAATGTCTTGAGGTGTAACAACTGTGGTATTATAAACGAGATTATTATATATGTATTTTAATAATGCACACCTCGCTTGCG
This sequence comes from Xyrauchen texanus, assembly GCF_025860055.1. Classification (NCBI taxonomy): domain Eukaryota; kingdom Metazoa; phylum Chordata; class Actinopteri; order Cypriniformes; family Catostomidae; genus Xyrauchen; species Xyrauchen texanus. The sequence goes on along the minus strand of NW_026265532.1, from coordinate 3,481 downwards.
GTGTGAAACCGATTCGCGAGTCAACACACTTGCCCTGCACTTACATCGCGCTAAATTGTTGTTATTTGCAAACCTCTTGCTATAAAACTATACTTACTTTCAAAAGAGTTGTGCTGTTGTCATTTGTGTGATCCGTCTCAATCTGAAACGCACAATTCGTCTGACTGAGCACATTGCGCATGCGCACAGTAAGTCATTATTATGAGAAAGTTTCTCATTATTACGAGATACTAAGTCATTATTATGAGATACTAAGTCATTATTACGAGATACTAAGTCATTATTATGAGATACTAAGTCATTATTATGAGAAAGTTTCTCATTATTATGAGATACTAAGTCATTATTACGAGATACTAAGTCATTATTATGAGATACTAAGTCATTATTATGAGAAAGTTTCTCATTATTATGAGATACTAAGTCATTATTATGAGAAAGTTTCTCATTATTATGAGATACTAAGTCATTATTACGAGATACTAAGTCATTATTATGAGAAAGTTTCTCATTATTACGAGATACTAAGTCATTATTACGAGATACTAAGTCATTATTATGAGATACTAAGTCATTATTATGAGATACTAAGTCATTATTATGAGAAAGTTTCTCATTATTACGAGATACTAAGTCATTATTACGAGATACTAAGTCATTATTATGAGATACTAAGTCATTATTACGAGATACTAAGTCATTATTATGAGATACTAAGTCATTATTATGAGATACTAAGTCATTATTACAAGATACTAAGTCATTATTATGAGAAAGTTTCTCATTATTACGAGATACTAAGTCATTATTACGAGATACTAAGTCATTATTATGAGATACTAAGTCATTATTATGAGAAAGTTTCTCATTATTACGAGATACTAAGTCATTATTACGAGATACTAAGTCATTATTATGAGATACTAAGTCATTATTATGAGAAAGTTTCTCATTATTATGAGATACTAAGTCATTATTACGAGATACTAAGTCATTATTATGAGATACTAAGTCATTATTACGAGATACTAAGTCATTATTATGAGATACTAAGTCATTATTATGAGAAAGTTTCTCATTATTACGAGATACTAAGTCATTATTACGAGATACTAAGTCATTATTACGAGATACTAAGTCATTATTATGAGAAAGTTTCTCATTATTATGAGATACTAAGTCATTATTATGAGAAAGTTTCTCATTATTACGAGATACTAAGTCATTATTACGAGATACTAAGTCATTATTACGAGATACTAAGTCATTATTATGAGATACTAAGTCATTATTATGAGAAAGTTTCTCATTATTATGAGATACTAAGTCATTATTACGAGATACTAAGTCATTATTATGAGAAAGTTTCTCATTATTATGAGATACTAAGTCATTATTACGAGATACTAAGTCATTATTATGAGAAAGTTTCTCATAATAATGACTTAGTATCTCATTATATTGACTTACAAAATCACCTTTTTTTATTTAACTGTGGCGGAAACCGGCTTCCATAAAAATGTACATCTATAATGGCATTATATTCATAAATGAAAATACAACAAATAACATGGCACACAGATAATATAAATAAATAATAAAAAATAAAATAAACTAGAGAGGGGTCTCTTCATTCATCTTCCAATAAACTAAAGTCTTTTATCTTCTTAAAGAGTTTGCAGGCTTGTTCAGTCTTCATACATTTCAGTGATGGAAAATATTTACAAAGTAAATCACTTTTAAATACAAAGAAATAAAGTTTTGTCTTTACACATTTTGTGTCTCCCCAATAACTTTAGATAAATCAAGTCTCCAGTGATTGTTATATATGGGTTAACAGTTTATACTCATTATTTAACAAAGTAACAGGTCGTAAATTGTCCAACAGTCTAGGGTCCTTCCCCGGTTTGGGAATAAGTGTGATTAATCTTGTCTCATTGAGGTAGAACCGAATTATTAGATATTTCCTGAAAAGTTGCAAATAGAAATTCCCTCAATAAACCCCAAAAATGACGATATAAATGTGACGTAAATCCATCTGGACCAGGTGATTTATCTGATGACAAACACGTGACAGAATCAAGATCTTCAATTGTTAACTCTGCATCACATGTCATTTTAAATTGTTCATCTATTTGAGGGACAAATTCACCAATTTCTTCAAAAAGGGAATTCGGATGTAAAATGAATGAAGAGGACGAGTACAGGTTCTGATAAAAGATGGCGATTTCTTTTGTTATTAATTTAGCATCAGAACATTCGACACCATTAATGATTCAAGTTTTAATTGTGTTTTTACTGACGCTTTTTCTCTAACCTACAAAAATAAGCAGATTTTCCCCTTTTCCATCATTTATCTCTTGATCTAATGTTTGCCCTCTGACTTTTCTCATATAAATTATGACTGTGATTACAGAGATAACAATCGTGATGTGTCATTCTCTGTCAAACTTCATTTGAACATTCATTTATTTCTTTAATGAGAGATCTCTTCTAAAAGATAACATATATTTAGTTGTTTACTGCAAGAAATAGATAGTTGACGAAGTTTGTATTTAAAGAATTCCCATTTACCCTCCCAGGAACCCAAACTATAATCTCTAATAATATCTGAAACAGTTTCTTCCACCTCTTCTTTTTCCAGAAGACCAGAGTTAAACTTCTAATATCCTTTATTACAGAAAGGTTTATCTTTTTAATTGATCATCAATTCAATTGATCAATGGTCTGTAAGGGGAGCTGCAGATATGCGAGAGGTGGACTGATAAAGCTAAAATCGATGAGAAATGAACCAAAAATCAATTCGGGACTTGCTAGAAGCATCAGAATTAAACCCAGAAAATAGTTTTGAATACGGGTTTGATTCACACCAAGATCTATTAAACCTTGTGAGAGGTGAGGAATCATCTATAGTTTTGTTACGGGACGTATAAAGATTGGATCAAGTGCAAAGTGCGAATAGAAGAATTTAATATAACATAAATCTTTCAAATAACCATAAACAAAACATAAATAATAAATACATACATTGTTATTTACAATGAAGTGCCGTGTGAAAGGAGCAATGGCTTTTATCTCAAGATAATAAATAAATAAATTGTGATCATGAAAAAATAACATTTGAATTATGTTAAGATCGCGACTAACAGGTCAGATAAAATGTTGTCCATGGCCAGTTAAGACTGAACGTGTTCGTATACGTTTAAAAAGCGACACAGCGCAATAAATACAACAGAACACGTGTCTCGTGGGACGTTTTAAAAAGTTTAAAATCTTTTCGCGTGACACGGTGTCATGGTAACACGTCCGTAGAGCTTCCGTAGAGGAAGACGCTCATTATCGGATGATTCGAATATGGATCTAAACATCATAGTAACTTGATCCAGAAATGTTTAAACAAAACTATTACAAATAACTTTCTTTAAATACAAACACAACATTGCAGATCTTTGAAACCTTTGGCCAGAATTCTGCCAATGGT
>NW_026265531.1:0-71809 GCF_025860055.1 Xyrauchen texanus | reverse complement strand
CGATGAATCTCTCTAAGTTGTAAGAAAACTCTCAGAGTCTTGAGTTCCAGATGCCAAAATTGTAGTTTATTGAACACCAACAAACATGAGACCGGCCAGCTGTCCGTTCTGACTGTCTTAGTCCAAAACCTCCTCTTCTATACAGTTTGTTATCTGGCATTACCTCATTTCTGTGCCCCTTTGTTATTTTTGTAACCAATGGATACTATTTGCCACCATTATCTCACAGAGCCTTTTGATATCTTTTTACTGGTAGAAACTTGGCTTTAGTCTATCTTCAAGGTCCTTAGTCTCATTATTTTGTTACAGCTGGGTGCTCTTTGTGGCCTCTGCAGCATCAACACTTTTAGTAACCTCATATGCTCTCTCCTGGGTCACACAAAGGCCAGGAAACTCATATAAGTATTTTGATATATAAGAAACATACTAGAATATTGAAAAATATACTATATATTCCCACCTCTGAGACTTAAAAAGTCTCACACTCTATTTCCCTCAAACCAGAGTGCAGTCACACAAGCTAGCCTGTCCCATTTAATCATGTAGCCAAAGTAGGCCACTCAGTCCACTATCCAATGCCATTTTTATGGGGCTGCACTCTGCAGAACTTGGGACCAAACCTCTCCATCCACACTTAACTAGGAAGGAGTAAAAGATCCCAGTCCTCTAGCTATCACTGTTCCTGGGGGTGGGTGACAGAAATCAACTCATTTGTAATAAGCATGTGCATGCAAATGTGAAGCCTTGCGTGATGTAGAGTACAATTGATTATCCATTGAGTAGAAGATATATATATATATATATATATATATATGCTTTAACAAAACACTATTAAAAGTAACATAGTAATATTTATCCTTCGTTGCCAGAGGAACTCACAGACAATTCCGGTAGCCTGGAGCGCTATCTGGTGGTGTGTTGGAGCAGACAGCGGGTTTTTAAACCACCAGTTGAGTCTATTTGCTCTTGCAGCCAAGCACTGAGGTGCTCGTCGCTCCTGTCTTCAAATATAGCTCTTATATGTCTTCTCTTGGCAATAACTTCACATATACATTATATGGAACCATAATCATCAAAAATGCTACTTCTATTTGGTTAGATACAGTGTACTAAAGATATACTTCACCAATAAGTAATAAGAAATTGGTTACATTGATAATAGGGGAATATGTCAAAAATAACAAACAAAACACCCTCTAACTCCTTTCTTGAGATGCTACCTATTTTGTTATGTAAAATGAAAGTACAATAGTCTTGCTGTCTCCCTTACTATCAAAAACATGAAAAAGTGTTCAAAAATAAAATTCCCTTACATTGTTATTTTCTTGATTGCTTCTCAGTAAATCTCATCAAGTTCATCCAATCCTGGCCCAATGGTATATTGTCTGGTTGCAACACTTGTTTGCGTTGTCATCATTGATACGGCTACCATTTGCTTAGCCTCCATTCTAGTCATAATTGATCTCAGAATGGGTATAATACAACATAACAATAATGCAAATAGGGTCAGTCCCATAACTACTATTATACCTATTTTCATTAGCCCCAACTTCCATGAACCAAAAAGATCATCAAACCATTGCCCAAACCGCTGATCTCTCCCTACATTAGATTTAACTTCCTTTCTCAGGTCATGCAGTTTCCTCATCGCCTGGGTAAAAGTTCCTTCTGGGGATGTATTATTTGGTATGTATGTATATACAGCAATCTAAATCTAAACCTAATCACATTATTATTAAAAAACATTTCATCATCTAAATGCCATATTACTGCACAATTGCCCTTAAATTGTCCTACATTCGTTTTTCCTTTAGTTTTGTTAAAGCATTCATACTCCAGTTGACAATTTATTTTATATGATAATGTGCTTTCTTTTTCCCATTATCCACACGTATTTGTCTAATTTTCTGCCTTCATCTCCCCACCCTATCATCTTATAATATTTATCATATTCCGGATGACCCAAGAATGCCAAACATTCTGCTGGGCAGTACACTGTTCTCCCTGTTTTACCACAGTTTTTTGGCATAATACTCAGCGCAATGCTTATAATCATACTGATTTGGGACTACTACAAATTTTTTCAATGGAGTGGGCTGAGCACATTACACAGTTTGTCATTTTTGCTTGCTTAGCTGTATATCTGGCCCATTTATACCAGTCATTTTGATTTGCATATTGTAATAGTTCCTCTGTTCCTGCTGACTCTATGGGTTCCATATCATTTTCTAAATTTATTTGCTTTTTCAGTCTTTGGGTGATTATTTTGACAGGTGTCTTTTGAGGCCGATTCTTCGGTTTGTTCTGCTTAGTCAAATTGCTTATCCAGATTCTTTGCTTTTCGGGTTCACCTTTGTTTAGTGATCCAGGCCTTCGCTTCTTTCTGATTTCTCGTGCTATGTTATCTAGTCTCTGCTCATTCGGGGGAATAACATTGAAGGTCTGAGATGTCAATTGTAGGAAATTCATCATACCATAGTCGTTGTGACAGTCCTTCACCTGGAGAGTCTGGGCCTTCCTTGATCGCCTGTCCGGTAGGCCCTGTATAGGAGGCAATACCTGTCCCAAATATGTTAGTAACAGCATCATCAACACTAATACCTCCTTGAGCTTCCATTCTTTCTCCATGTGCCACAACTCTTCCTCGAACAACTGCGCTTGTTGGCCTGTTTCATTTCCTTCAGTTGCTTCTGAATCTGTTTTAGCAGGACGATCACTTTCTTCTTGTCTCTCTCCTTCTTCACCTTCTTGGTCCTGTTCTTCTGTGACATGTACTTCCGTCTCACTTTCTATGCTTTCCTGCTCTACTGCGGCACTTCAATCCCTTTTTCTGCTGCAGCGTGCTCTTCCCCTACTTTCGCTTATCCTTCTACTTCCTCTTCTCTTTCCTCAGATTCTGTAGCCGGTTCCTGCTGATCTTCTTCTTCCTCGGGTTCTTAGTTTTGTGCTTGCTGCTCTTCTTTGTCTGAATCTTGCCTCGTATTCATCGTTGGGAAGTCCATATTCATAGTTTCTTCAATACAGTCCGTCAAGTGCTCTGTACTTTCTTAATTCACATTCTGGAGTATTTTGTTTTAGGTCAGCTTCATTGGAAAGGCCATCCAAGATCCCCAAGGCTGATTGTAGGGAACCCACTCTGCAGTATGCTTTCTTAGAATTGTTCATCTGGTGATCCTGGTCCTTCTTGGGACGTTTCTCTGGTAGGCCCCATCATTGGGGGCAACACTTGTCCCAAGTATGTCAGTAATAACATCCATATTAATATGTCTTTCTTATTCATTGGTATTGTAGGCCGCAATTGTTTTCCACCTTCTCTCCTTCAGCTGGGTCATCCTGTCCTAACTTGCTTCAATGATGGCAACAGCATGACTATTTCATTTTATATATATAAAGAACACTGTAATCACCTCATATGGTTACATGTTTTATATTAACTAACAATCATTACTTTCTGCATTCATTTGATTAATATATTAAATGATTTCCCTTATTAGAGTCATTTGCTACAAACACATTTGTTGCATCTCATTTCTAGCACTAAATAACACATGGGTCCTCTGCCTCCTCCAGGCAGGAGCCAGGCATAGCCTGACTTTGTTCCAATTAAAAACATTAGATCATCCCTTTAGTATCTATACACAACATTTTTCATGGTCATTCACAGAAAGGGTCATTCACAAAAAGGCTATAATTCTCCACAGAGGAGGTAAACTACCACAGGTGTTCCTTATCTTAAAACTCCCTACTCATTCACTTATCACATACATTTCATTTCCTCCTGTTTCCCAAGGACTCTCAATGTCTGTATCACATTAATTAATTTTCCCTGCAAGCTAAGCTGTTTTTCATAGTTTCAGACTATATCAGAGTAATTCAGAGTATTAAATCAATAAAATAATTATCAAATATATAACATATCATTGGAGGAATCAATTTCCTCCCAGTTTGGTATTTCTGTTGCAATGGGCCATTTACATTGATCAGTACATTGATCAGTACTTCATCTGGTTTTTATTTAATCAATGGTAACACACAATATTATATTATTCCCTCTCACAAATTGTTGTTTCAATTATTATACCAATTGTAGCCAACCCTGCACCCTATTTCTTAATTAATTCCATTTATATTGTTACAAACAAACAAGACAAGCAATCTTAATCTTTAGTCACCACCATGTATCTTTTCCATTCTTCATTACTTTTAAAATGTATATGAGTTCAATTAAAGCATAAGTAAAAGTAATAAATCATCTTCCAGTCTAAATTCATTATCATACAAACATTCCCCATGTTTGTTTAATACTTCTATAAAATGTCAAGCACTCCTTTGTCTGCAACGGTTCTCAAAACTTTACCCCCAAAACAATCTATAAATAATCCTCTACACAGGGTATGATCCCCTGACAACACAGTGACAGAATGCTTAGTATTTAACACTGTGATAAGTTATTTTAGTAAAGTGGTTATTAAAATGCAGTCGGGTTCAGTGGAACTTTTAAATTTTTGAGCAGGTCTCTTCTAGAACTCCCTTTTGATGCTTCTGATCTAAGAGCATTCATCCACTTCCTTAAACCCCTTTCAAACCTTCTTAGTCAGGTCTCCAGGGCGGTGACGCCCCTGCTTTGGTTGCTTAACCTTTTATGCCATTGTCAAGTCTTACCCGTCATTGGGTCGTCACCTCTTGCCACTGGTCTTGATGCTGCTCAGTCCTCAATCCTTAATAATTTGGTATCAGTAAACAGATATTTTCTTTTTCAGGGAGTATCACCAGAGAACCGACACAGCCAATGGAACATCTACAAATGCTTAAATATGGAGACAATTCAAAACATGGTTAAATTCAAAAAAGCATTATTAAAAATTCATCAGTCTATTAAAATTGTCCAAAGTAAAAGTAAAATATGCTAAAATTGAACTCATTTATAGATAATTAATTTCCATTCAGGTTTTATTTCTGCTACTTCAGCAAATGTTACACAAAACTATGTATCATGGTGAGGACTAACATCAGAACAAAGCCTCTCAAGCTTCTAGGAAGCTTAATTAAAAACATCACCTCAATTCAATAATAGTCTCTAGATAGTTTTTGAACCTACATTTATTCTTTCAGATGAATTTTCAACTTAATCTCTTTTCTTTAGTATAAACCCTTAACTTTAGATTGCCCTCTTAATATATAAAATCTTTAATCATTGATGAGGAGAGCTGTTTGAACTCCTTCATATCACTCTATCTAACATTATTGTCAAGGCACATCATTTTACATATAAAAATAAAATCAAACCAAAATAAAATGAAATAAAACACTTATGAATATTTCTTCAAATTCTGCTCTTGTGTTTCTGTTTCAAGCAGACACTTATCAATTTTAGACTGAGAGTGAGGAGTGGGGCATTACACTGTTTCACAATAATACATTTAATTTATTCTTCAACAGTAAAAATAGTGATATTTATAATAACTGATTATATTAACTGCTTTCAAACTTTCTCATCTCACACCATTTAAAAACAAAAACTACTCTTATCAAAAACTACTCTCATCTTACTTTCTTCTGTCCATTCAAACAACATACAAATAACCTTCTAATCTTTAATAAAACAGAACACAATGTCTTTTTCGACATTCTCTATATAATCAATACAACTTATGTTTAGCCTTCTGTTCATGCAGAGCTTTACATTTACAACACCTATCTTATTATTAATATATTATAATCCCTTTTTATTATTAAGTAATAATTTATTATTACTACTTTCTCCATTTCTTACACTTTCTCAGGTGAAGGAACTTCCATTCTATCTAATAAAATAATATAAATCAAGTTTTTAAACTAACAGAAAAGTAAAAGATTAAACAGAATAAAGTCTTAAAGACAAACATATCTAAAAACATATCTCTTTTCTTGTGTTTTGAAATAATTGCTCAGTAAGATACACTACGTACTTTTAATTTCTCATGACTCTTACATTATTTATTTATTTATTTTTTATCCAAATGTTTCATCATCTTTTAACAGTTATCACTATTATACCTCTAAAATTACACTTTCATGTATTAACTATGGCAAACTAAAATAGTAGTAATAGAAATAGACACTCAATCAGCACTTTGTAGAACACACTAAGCTCCTTTTTTTTTAAAATTTTTTTATTATGAGGGTACTCTCTGGAAAATTTGGGGGAGTAACCAATTCAATAGGTAACTCTATAACTTTGCCATATGTTTGTAATATTTACTCTTCAAATCAATAAATCAGTGGTTAGCTGCTGGATTTAAATTTAGACCCTCAGAACAATTTAGACACGGGCATTGAACCCATTGATGGCATTCTGGAAAATCATAAAGTGATCGTATAGGACTGAAATCAACTTTTCCAGAGAAATTTTAATCCACATTATAAATGGCAAATCAATAATGATTACCAGCAGTAATGAGCGCAGGAGGATATATCAGATCAATCACATCATTTTCAGTCTTCTTTGTGTCCGGATTTCCTCCTGCAGCATTAGTAACTTCTATAAAATCATCTTTCTCAGCCGTCTGCAATGGGGACAAACTAGTTCCAGAATGAGTTAGTGAAACAACACACATAATGATGACAAAAGAAACACAGAATAGACACATGAATATGAACTTATTAACATTCATATATGAGGAAGTTATAATGTTCAATTTAATCTTAACCTTTCTCCATTGGCTTCACCTGCCCCAAAGACTAATTTTTAAATGATCCAAATCATTCTTAAATTTATGTTCCTTTAATTTTAGTCTCAAATGCAGATTCTCAGTGTATCCACGATCAACCAAGACCTATTCTGTGTGTATCAAACAGAAAATAAATAAAATAAAAACAAAATATCTATCTATCTGCTATCTGTCTTTTTCTAAAGTCGGGGCCCCTTTCTGTCTGTCTGAAGACATCAAGAGAGGCCTGTTTCCCCTCAAAGCCATCCTCAATGCCCTCATCAGACAGTCCCTAACAAAAATAAAAAATCTCTGCCTATCTTTTGTTGGTTGATCAAGTATACACCGATAACGCTGCACTCACATTTAAATTGTTCTCCAGACATTTTTTAAATCATAGAAAAATCAAAAACAACTTTCTAGTGTTTAATTTAATAATATTAAAATAGTATTCTCTCATAAACTGGACCAGACAGAACATAAAACGGACACATGAATGTGAAGTTTTCACATTTAAGGTTTAACTGCATAAGATACAAAATATAATTTTCTTATTTTATCATATCTTTGGTCCTCTTTTGCCATTTGCTTTAATATAACAACACTTATCTTAAATACAACCTTTGTTTAAAATACAATTACTTATTTGACTTTAGTTTAGCGCAATACACTCGACTCAAAGCTTTATTGTTTGTCCAGATAATGTGATTTCCCAAATGCAATTCAATCACTTTAAAGTGATCACTTTTTTATAATCTAAATATTCTTACTCATCACTTTGATATAAAAGGAGTTATGATCTGACACATGTCCATTCAACAGCTCTCAGTTTAGTTAATCTTACATCAGGCTTCATTCATGGCATGAAAAGAACAGCCCAAGAATAAACATTGTCCAGTCCGCTAAGGGTTAACTTTTTGATTTCATGCACATTTTTGTTTTAAAGCTATTTGTTTGTTTATACTGTATTATATTTATCCTTACACACACACACACACACACACACACACACACACACACTTACACAGACATACACATATAATTTTTATCATTGGTTTTCATTCTACAATCATAATATTTATTAAGTGCCCTCTTTGTTTTTAATCATCAGATCTCTTCTGCCTCTTATATTGATGAAAATAGTCTAAATAGATTTTCTTTTATGTAAATTTCATACATACTCCTCATTAGTTATGCAGCAAAGGATCAACCTCTCTATCTTGATTGATATTTATTGGGCTCATATAACATACACTTCCATACGCAATCACACTTCAGTCATACTTCCCATACTTTCAAACACAGATACTCTCACAAACACAGAAACTTTCACACTTTTACAAACACAAGGCCTTTATAAACACAGAGCTCTCAAAAAACATTATACTAAAACAAACCTATTACTTCTGCCCCTCCTTTTGCTCTCCTCTTTTTATCCCTCTCTCTCCTTTATTTCCATAAAAAAACACTCATTATTTACAGTGGTTGATCGCTATATCTGTTAATTATTTTTATATTAAAACTCATGTACTTCCACCCACAGCTGTCACATCCATTTTGGGTCTCTGTTCAAGACAATTTCTACATTGGTGCTAATTCTCCTTTACTCTCCCTATTAAAAATCACCTTAACATTTTTGACTGTATTTAATTTGTTCATAACTCCAGAAATGATCACTCATTCCCTGTGTTTCTGTTATTCATCTTTTTAATTCTATATCTTTTCTTCTCTCAGTTAGTCTCCTCTCAAATTCAGTAACAGCTTATTTCCACATTATGATTTCTGTTTCATGAGGAAAACTGAGACAAGGAAAAAAAGTCTCTCTGTTTCTGTGCATGCTCACAGCCCTCCCTTTACAGCTCCCTATTCTCGCTCTAGCAGCCCCTCCCTTCTCTCTTTCCCAGCACTCAGTCTCCAGCGTACTGTAAGAGAGAGAGAATGAAAAAATCAACAACTGTGCTCATTTATCCGAGTCTTATCAACTATACTTCTGGATAACATCCAACTAAATAAACTAAATATTTATTACTACTAATACTTATTTATATATTTATTATACTTATTTTTATTTCTTATCTCTTCCCCTTATATTTATTTATTATCTTTTCTTTCTTTCTTTTTACTCTTTTTGTTATCCTCTTTATTTTCTTAACTTATATTTTCTCTTATTCTTTTATTTTCTTATTTTCTTATGTTCCTTCTTTTATTGCTTATATGGTTTCACTTTATTTCTTCTCAAAACCAACTATTTGTTTATTCATGGTTTATGTTTGTTAGTATAATCTTATTTTGTGATTTACAAAACTTTTCTGAAAACATGGTTATACCTCACATACTACTTATACATACATCTTGGGTACAAAGTCTGGATAATAAGATTATACATTACTTATTTCTTATACATACAGCATGGTCACAAGTGTTTAAACTAATGCATTCATTTTTCTAATTATTTGCTTTATCATGCATTATACTTTCATTTTTGATTACATAAGTATTTCAACATGAGCAATACATTGCTTTCACATAAGTAATGCATCATTATCTATGTCTATATTAGCAATACACACTTAAGTTTTGCATTCTGCTTTATATCATGCATATCTATGTTTCCCTATCCAAGTCTGCCCTCTTAAAACAACGTTTCCCAATAATGTGCCACTTCAGATTTCAAGTAAGGAATATTTGCCTCCTTGACTGACACTTTCAAATGTCCCTTGTATATATCTATCTCATCTCTATGGCCTGCTTTACAGAGTGTAGTTATGTGATCCACAAATAATTTAGGATCTATGTTCCTAACCGCAACATTCAACTAGTTAACAAATGGCCACTCCTGTTCTATTTCTCCTAAATTCACCACTTCAGTTAAGGTTCTCATTAACTCCTTCTTTTTTGCAGTTAATTTTCTCTTCTGCCCTGCGTAATCTATGTACTCTGATTCTTTCCAAAAATGATCGCTGATTCCCTTTTACTTTATCAGCGCTCTTTCCAATTCTCTCTCCCACTCTTCAGATCTGCATTGATCTCCAACTTTACAAAACTTGCTTGTCTCTGCATTTTTCTCTAGTCTTGTTCACTGTAATGGAAAACTTTTTGCCTTTTCTTTATCTTTTTCCCAATTATTCTATTTTTTTTTTTCTTCTGAATCTCCCTTCCCTCACTCACAGAGCTGTCCGTTCAGCTGACCAGTGAGCGAGAGCAAGGCAGGGAGATATCAGAGAAGCAGGTGCCATTTTGCGTCTTTATACTTTTTCAACAATTGTTTTATTCAATTCACTGTTTCAATTAGTTTTCCACTTTTGCTCTCATTTAGCATTTCCTGCTTAGTGCACCTGATTCTCTGTATTATTCTGCCTCTGCACACAATACATCATCAACACTGCAATCATGCATTTGAATAAACACAAAAACAGCGCATTTAGTACCGTAAGCACACATGCACCAACAACATAGTTAGTCATGCACATTATTCATTATCTCAAACATGCACATAGTTCAACATTTCCCCGTTTTCTACACAGTCCGGGTTCCGTCAAACACTTCAATAAATAACTAAATCTAACACCTGGAGGAATTTTACGCGAATTTCACTTCTCCACCCGTGTTAGGATTTTCACCTGTACAGGATTTTCAGCCACTCTTCTGGCAAAACCTTGAATAAATGCACCTAACCGGGAATTTTCACGCGCGTCGCTTCTCGACTCACCCCCAGGCTTTTTCTACCTTCTTCAAATAAACTTTCTTAAACTCTCTTTAAACAATCCCACCCCCTATTTTTGAAATCTGGAACTCTCCTCTATTTTAGCCAATTAGTTCAAATTATTCTATGTCCGGACTGGCAAAAGTCTTAGGGAAGCCACTTACCGGGACTCGCTACCACAGATCACACAAAAACACCTTAAGCAAAGATGCTTACCTCAGTTTCTGGCGCCAGTGTTTCTGTGCGATTCGTGCAAGCCGTCCCACCAGCGACCTCTGCCCCTTGACCTCAATGCCAGCCCCACGAGTTGAGCGCCAAAGATATGTCGTGGAATATCACGATGAATCTCTCTAAGTTGTAAGAAAACTCTCAGAGTCTTGAGTTCCAGATGCCAAAATTGTAGTTTATTGAACACCAACAAACATGAGACCGGCCAGCTGTCCGTTCTGACTGTCTTAGTCCAAAACCTCCTCTTCTATACAGTTTGTTATCTGGCATTACCTCATTTCTGTGCCCCTTTGTTATTTTTGTAACCAATGGATACTATTTGCCACCATTATCTCACAGAGCCTTTTGATATCTTTTTACTGGTAGAAACTTGGCTTTAGTCTATCTTCAAGGTCCTTAGTCTCATTATTTTGTTACAGCTGGGTGCTCTTTGTGGCCTCTGCAGCATCAACACTTTTAGTAACCTCATATGCTCTCTCCTGGGTCACACAAAGGCCAGGAAACTCATATAAGTATTTTGATATATAAGAAACATACTAGAATATTGAAAAATATACTATAAGTCCATCTAGATTAATTGTAGAGGTTCACATAGATGCAAGTGTCCCTGTCAATTGGCCGACGAAGGCTTTTGTGGGCAATAGTTAGTCTATGCATTCCATTTCACGATCGTAGTCCATCAATCGACCGCATTTAGTCATCATCATTCAGCGACATGTAGCAGTGGAGTCCAACATGAAGCAGGAATGGTGCTGGATCCAGCCGGTTCTGGTGACCTCAGGATAGGAGTCCCGAGGTTGAGACAGGGAAACAAATAAAAAGATGTAAGCGTAGATGCCATTCAATTTATTGCAGAGTTTGAGATCATGCTCAATGTTTCTAGTTCTGGCAGACTCAACTAAAGCAGCCTAAGTGTGGGATAAATTAGGTGTATGCCTGGCTAAATAGAAGAGTCTTTAGTCTAGACTTAAACTGAGAGAGTGTGTCTGCATCTCGAACAGTGTTTGGGAGATTATTCCATAGTTTAGGAGCCAAATATGAAAAGGATCTTCCTCCTTTTGTGGATTTTGATATTCTAGGAACTATTAATAGGCCAGAATTTTGCGATCTTAATGAACGTGTTGGAATATAGCGTGTTAGAAGATCACTTAAGTACTGCGGAGCTAGACCATTCAAAGCTTTGTACGTAGATAACAGAATTTTAAAATCAATACGAAATTTAACAGGTAGCCAATGTAGCGATGATAAAATGGGGCTAATATGATCATATTTCTTGGTTCTCGTCAGCACTCTGGCTGCTGCATTTTGAACCAATTGAAGTTTATTTATTGATCTTGCTGGACATCCTCCCAGTAATGCATTACAATAATCTAGTCTTGAGGTCATGAACGCATGAATTAGTTTTTCGGCATCAGCAACCGAGAGCATGTGCCTTAATTTAGCAATATTTCTTAGGTGGAAGAATGCTGTTCTACAAACATTTGTAATTTGATTTTCAAAGGACAGATTTGTATCAAATATAACACCTAAGTTCTTTGCTGTTGAAGATGATGTAACGGTACATCCATCTAGAGTCAAATTATATTTTAGTGGCTTATTTTTAGAGCTTTTTGGTCCAATAATTAGAACCTCTGTTTTGTCAGAATTGAGTAGAAGGAAATTTCTGGCCATCCAATCTTTTATTTCATTGATACACTCTGTTAATTTTGATAATTGTGAAATCTCATCAGGTTTTGAAGAAATATAAAGTTGTGTATCGTCAGCATAGCAGTGGAAACTTATTCCACGATTCCTGATAATATCTCCCAGGGGAAGCATATACATGGAGAAAAGCAGAGGCCCTAAAACTGATCCCTGTGGCACTCCATATTTTACTTTTGTTTGGTTTGACAATTCCTCATTTACATAGACAAAGTGGTAACGGTCTGCTAAATATGACCTAAACCATGCTAATGCCACTCCACAAATTCCAACATAATTCTCCAGCCTATTCAAGAGAATGTCGTGATCTATCGTGTCGAATGCAGCACTAAGATCTAAAAGCACTAGAAGAGAAATGCTGCCGCGATCAGGTGATAAGAGCAAGTCATTTGTAACTCTGATAAGTGCAGTCTCTGTACTGTGATGAGGCCTAAATCCAGATTGAAATTCTTCATATATACTATTTTTCTGTAGAAATGAACATATTTGGGAGGATACTACCCTTTCTAGTATTTTTGACATAAACGGGAGATTTGAAATCGGTCTATAATTAGCAAGTTCTCCAGAATCAAGTTGTGGCTTCTTAATTAGCGGTTTGATAATTGCCATTTTAAAGTTTCTTGGGACATGTCCTAAGCATAGCGAGGAGTTAATGATATTAAGAAGAGGTTCTGATATTACAGGAGATACCTCTTTTAAGAGCTTAGTTGGTATTGGATCTAACAAACAAGTTGTGGCTTTTGATGTTTCGATAAGTTTTGTTAGCTCTTCATGACCTATGATAGCGAAGGATTGAAGATGCACATGAGGGAAATTAGTCGACTCTGATTTCTGAGGTGCTATGACAGATGATTGCATAATTCCAATTTTATTTCTGATTATTTCAATTTTATCTGTAAAGAAATTCATGAAGTCATTACTCTTGAGGTGTGACGTAATATCTGGTTCGGTTGAGGCTTTATTCCTAACCAATTTAGCCACAGTACTGAATAAACATCTAGGATTGTTGTGGTTATTTTCTATGAGTTTACTAAAATATGCTGACCTGGCAGCTTTTAGTGCGTGTTTGTAGCTACAGATACTATCCTTCCATGCACCCTGAAATACTTCTAATTTTGTATTTTTCCACATGCGCTCCATTTTCCGAGCTGCTCTCTTGAGAGCATGAGTGTGATCATTGTACCATGGTGCAGGGCTTATTTTTTTATTTTTTTTAATCGAAGTGGGGCGACAACATCAAGGGTGCTAGAGAAGACTGCATTTAAATTTTTTGTTATTTCATCAAGTTCTTCTGGGCTTTGCGGTTTATTGAGTATATGAGATAGATCTGGAAGAGTATTAGTGAAGCTATCTTTAGTGGTCGAAAGAATAGTTCTACCTAAACGATAGCGTGGTGTAGATTGAGTAACAGTAGCTGATCGCAGCATACAAGAGACGAGGCAATGATCCGAGATGTCATCGCTCTGCTGCAGAATTTCTATATTATCAACATCAACTCCATATGAAAGAATTAAATCTAGCGTATGATTATGGCGATGAGTTGGTCCTGTTACATTTTGTCTGACTCCGAGAGAGTTGAGAATATCGATAAATGCTAATCCCAATGTATCATTTTCATTATCTATGTGAATGTTGAAGTCACCAACAATTAAGGCTCTATCTACAGTAACTACAAGATCTGATAGAAAATTTGAAAATTCACTAAGGAAATCTGAATAAGGCCCGGGTGATCTATACACTGTAGCAAGGGTAAAGGACGACAGAGATTTTTTATTTATATTTGTATTTGACGGTGTCACATTAAGCATTATTAGTTCAAAAGACTTACATTTATATCCTGTCCTCTGAGTAACACCAAAAACTTCACTGTAAATTGTAGCAACACCTCCTCCTCGGCCCTTCAGACGAGGCTCATGTTTATAACAATAACCTGGGGGAGTAGATTCATTTAAACTAATATATTCATCCGGTTTAAGCCAGGTTTCAGTCAAACAGAGCGCATCCAATCTATGATCTGTAATCATTTCATTGACAATTAGTGCTTTGGTAGCAAGAGATCTAATGTTTAGTAGCCCTATTTTTATATGATGTTTATTTTTAATTTGTTTGTTTTGTTCAAGTTTGACCTTAATCAAATTTTTTCTAAATGATTTAGTGAGGGTATTGTGTTTGGTAGTTCGGGAACAGACACAGTCTCTATGAGATATCTAGGTGATACTGTCTCTATGTGTTGTAGTTTATGTGACCTGTGTGACGTCTCATGGCAGCTAGCAGACGTTCGGATTAACCAGTTTGTCTGCTTCCTGACCTGGGCCCCAGTTAGTCAATTAATATCATTAAGTCTATGAGCCAAATTACTAGAGAGGAGAGCGGCACCTTCCCTGGAGGGATGGAGTCCGTCTCTCTTTAGCAGGTCAGGTCTACCCCAAAAACTTTTCCAATTGTCTATAAATCCTATTTTATTCTGCAGACACCACTCAGACATCCAGCCATTCAGTGACACTAATCTACTATAAACCTCGTCACCACGTCGAGCAGGGAGGGGACCAGAGCATATTACAGTGTCTGACATCGTTTTTGCAAATTTGCACACCTCTTTAACATTATCTTTAGTGATCTCCGACTGGCGAAGCCGGACATCGTTAGTGCTGACATGGATAACAATTTTAGAAAATCTACGTTTAGCATTAGCCAGCACTTGTAAATTTGATTTGATGTCAGACGCTCTGGCCCCCGAAATGCAATTAACAATAGTGGCTGGAGTCTCTATTTCCACGTTCCTTACAATAGAATCACTGATAACAAGGGCTCTTTCAATATGATTCTCAGTGGGTGTATCACTGAGTGGGGAGAATTTATTGGAAACCCTAACAGGAACGGGAGAGTGGTGTCTCTTTGCTGAACGAGTATGCCGCCGAGACGTCACCCAAATGCCCTGCTGCAGGGGCTCTATAGCCGGAACCAAAGTGTGTGTCTTGCTCTCTGTACTGCCCGCATCCGAAACAGTATCTACCGGCTTCTCTTTCTCACTGACCTCTACTAGCGTTCGGATGCGAGTCTCTAACTCATTAACCTTCTCCGTCAGCCTGACTAATTCCTTACATTTATCACAAGTGAATCCCTCACTGCTGACGGAGGAGGCTATTGTAAACATGTGACATGCAATGCATGAACAAATAACATGAGCCGATGCCATGACTTACCGCAAATTGTTCGTTGTTCCTGAGCGGTGAGGGTTTTGAGGTTGATTTGAATCCCTCACAAAATTGTTTGTTGTTGGTGGTGGTTGTTCTTGATAAGCGGTGCTTTGAGATCGATGCAATAATCTGTGTACCGCAGAGGAGAAAAAACGGGTGCGCGCTGAAAAAAATGCACGCAGTTTAATCGCTATAAAAATAGAACGCGGATGCAGGTGGAATATGCACGCAGTTGAATCCCGATAAGAGAATAATACGTGAAGACCTGATGCGTGCTTAAAAATGGCAGATGTTTAAGGATTAAAAGCTACAAACACAGACTCTAGTTAGGTGTCAGCAGCAACCGGTAAAATACACGCAGATGAAACGGGAGAAAAAGCGGAAGAATCTGAAACGTGGTAAAATGACAAAGGATATAACTATGAACGACGCGGTAAAATGACAAATAATAACTATGAACGATGACTATAACGTTGAACGTATGAGAATAAGCAGTGCTAAGCAGGCCACAAACAAACTCTCGTGCAGCGTGCGTAGGTGCTGTGCCGTCAGCAACAGGAAGTGTTCAACAGTGTTCCTCGTGGTGACTTGCCTCAGTCCAGGTGGCGGAGGACCCCATCTGGTTGCTAGGCAGTTACCATAGTGATACTAATGAAGTCTCCTTGCCATCCTGATTGAAATAAGTCAATCCGGAAGTCTCTACGTTTTTCTGATGCAGAGATATGTGATTTGTTACTTGGTTGCTAAAGTAACCCCATGTGGTTGCTAGGCAGTTACCATAGTGATACTTATCAAGTCTCCTTGCCATCCTAATTGAAATAAATCAACCCAGAAGTCTCTCTGATTTTCTGGTGCAGAGATATAGTTATTGATAAACGGTTGCTAGGGTACTCTGTTTAGTTGCTAGGGAGTGGCTTGACAGCTGCCAATCATGAAACTCCAAAGGCTGCTTGTCAGTATGAATGATATAAACCAACTCCCATGCCTCTGTGACATTCAGAATGGAAGATATCTCTCTATGGATTTTGGTTGTTAAGGTGCTCGACAATGGTTGCTAGGGAGGGGCTAGGAAGTGTTGAGGTGATTCATGATTGGCTGTTTGCTGCCCCGAGTCAAACGAGACCACCCTTGTGTTTCTATGACACTTCTATCCGGAGATATCCCTTTGATGTCTTTCATTAGAAGTCTATGGGAGTTGTTGCTAAGGTGCTTTAAATTGTTGCTAGGGCGTGGCTTGATAGCTTCACAATGATCCAGAGAGACTGATTGGTCGTCTGAGTAAAATGAGCCCGCCCCTTGTCTCTATGACACTGTGATCCAGAGCTATGTTCAATACAAATCCCTATGCAATGAGGGAGAGAGAGAGGAGAGATGCAGGGCTGACAGGCCCTTTTTGTCTGTGTGTGTGAAAATGTCAGTTGGGATTTAAATTTCTGAACATTCCGCAATGTTAAGTCAATGGGAGTTTTTTCCGAGTTTGATCGTCATTTTTAGGAAAACCGTAAGTCCGATCAGTTAGAAAAGATATAGCAACTCGAGTCAGAACAGTTTGAGTGTCTGAGCCGAGTTTGGAGTATGTGGAGTTAAAGCTCTAGGAGGAGTTAGATATAGAAATTTCTTAGTAAGAATAATAATAATAATAATAATAACTAGATTAAAAGTTTGAGAACAAACTTTAAGTTGGCTTGTGAAAGTTTGGACCAGAAAGTCTGAAGAAGTTTAAAGTAGTTTGAAGTTTAAATTAGTTTAAAGTAGTTTATAGTTTAAAGTAGTTTGAAGTTTAAATGAGTTTAAATGAGTTTAAAGTAGTTTATAGTTTAAAGTAGTTTATAGTTTAAATGAGTTTAAAGTTTAAATTAGTTGCTAGATAGATAGATAGATAGATAGACACTCAGATAGATAGATAGAGATAGATAGATATTTACCCTCAGATAGATAGATAGATAGATATTGACCCTCAAATAGATAGATAGATAGATAGATAGATATTGACCCTCAAATAGATAGATAGATAGATATTGACCCTCAGATAGATAGATAGATAGATAGACAGACAGATAGATGCTAGCACGTTTTTAGCATTTTTTAGTACTTCACTAGGTGATGCTATCATGTGTTAGCGTAATGCTAGCACGTTTTTAGCATCTTTTAGCACTTTGCTTGGCGATGCTAACATGTGTTAGCATGATGCTAGCACGTTTTTAGCATGTTTTAACACTTCGCTAGGCGATGCTAGCATGTGTTAGCATGATGCTAGCATGTTTTTAGCATTTTTTTGCACTTCGCTAGGCGATGTTAACATGTGTTAGCATGATGCTAACACATTTTTAGCATGTTTTAACACTTCGCTAGGCGATGTTAGCATGTGTTAGCATGATGCTAGCACGTTATTAGCATTTTTTAGCACTTTGCTAGGCGATGATAGCATGTGTTAGCATGACGCTAGCACGTTTTTAGCATGTCTTAGCACTTCGCTAGGCGATGCTAACATGTGTTAGCATGATTTTAGCACATTTTTAGCATTTTTTAGCACTTCGCTAGGCGATGTTAGCATGTGTTAGCATGATGCTAGCATGTTTTTAGCATGTCTTAGCACTTCGCTAGGCGATGCTAGCAAGTGTTAGCATGATGCTAGCACGTTTTTAGCATGTCTTAACACTTCGCTAGGCGATGCTAACATGTGTTAACATGATGCTAGCACATTTTTTGCATTTTTAGCACTTCGCTAGGCGATGCTAGCATGTGTTAGCATGATGCTAGCACGTTTTTAGCATGTTTTAGCACTTCGCTAGGCGATGCTAGCATGTGTTAGCATGATGCTAGCATGTTTTTAGCATTTTTTAGCACTTCGCTAGGTGATTTTAGCATGTGTTAACATGATGCTAGCACGTTTTTAGCATGTTTTAACACTTCGCTAGGCAATGCTAGCATTTGTTAGCTTGATGCTATCACGTTTTTAGCATTGTTTAGCACTTCGCTAGGTGATGCTAGCATGTGTTAGCATGATGCTAGCACGTTTTTAGCATGTTTTAGCACTTCACTAGGCGATTTGAACATGATGCTAGCACATTTTTAGCCTTTTTTAGCACTTCGCGAGTCAATGCTAACATGTGTTAGCATGATGCTAGCATGTTTTTAGCATGTTTTAGCGTGTGGCTATGAAGATTTTAGGTCATTACTTTTTGGCTGCTTGATAAAAGAAATCCTCTGAGGGAGAGAGAGAGGGAGAGACACAGGGCTGACAGGCCCTTTTTGTCTGTGTGTGTGAAAATGTCAGTTGAGATTTAAATTTCTGAACATTCCGCAATGTTAAGTCAATGGGAGTTTTTTCCGAGTTTGATCGTCATTTTTAGGAAAACCGTAAGTCCGATCAGTTAGAAAAGATATAGCAACTCGAGTCAGACCAGTTTGAGTGTCTGTGCCGAGTTTGGAGTATGTGGAGTTAAAGCTCTAGGAGGAGTAGCGTATAGAAATTTCACCGCTAAGAAGAATAATAATAATAACTAGATAGGTACATTTCCTGAAGAAAATGTGAGTGGTGCTTGCCGTGGCAAAACTCGTCAAATAGCCTGCTTGAAAAGAACAGAAATTGTGGTCATAAATAAATCAACCCAGAAGTCTGTATAATGTTCTGGTGCAGAAATATGTGATTTGTTAGTAGGTTGCTAGGGTAACCCCATCTGGTTGCTAGGCAGTTACCATAGTGATAGTAATCAAGTGTCCTTGCCATCCTGAGTGAAATAAATCAACCCAGAGGTCTGTACTATTTTGTGGTGCAGAGATATGTGATTTGTTACTCGGTTGCTAGGGTAACCCCATCTGGTTGCTAGGCAGTTACCATAGTGATACTAATCAAGTGTCCTTGCCATCCTGATTGAAATAAGTCAACCCGGAAGTCTCTATGTTTTTGTGATGCAGAGATATGTGATTTGTTACTTGGTTGCTAGGGTAAGCCCATCTGGTTGCTAGGCAGTTACCATAGTGATACTAATGAAGTGTCCTTGCCATCCTGATTGAAATAAGTCAACCCGGAAGTCTCTACGTTTTTCTGATGCAGAGATATGTGATTTGTTACTCGGTTGCTAGGGTAACCCCATCTGGTTGCTAGGCAGTTACCATAGTGATACTGATCAAGTGTCCTTGCCATCCTGATTGAAATAAATCAACCCAGAAGTCTCTCTGATTTTCTGGTGCAGAGATATAGTTACTGCTAAACGGTTGCTAGGGTACTCTGTTTAGTTGCTAGGGAGTGGCTTGGCAGCTGCCAATCATGAATCTCCAAAGGCTGCTTGTCAGTATGAATGATATAAACCAACTCCCATGCCTCTGTGACATTCAGAATGGAAGATATCCCTCTATGGATTTTGGTTGTTAAGGTGCTCGACAATGGTTGCTAGGGAGGGGCTAGGAAGTGTTGATTTGATGCATGATTGGCTGTTTGCTGTCCCGAGTCAAACGAGACCACCCTTGTGTTTCTATGACACTTCTATCCGGAGATATCCCTTTGATATGTTTCAATAGAAGTCTATGGGACTTGTTGCTAAGGTGCTCTTAATGGTTGCTAGGGCGTGGCTTGATAGCTTCACAATGATCCTGAGAGACTGATTGGTCGTCTGAGTAAAATGAGCCCACCCCTCGTCTCTATGACACTGTGATCCAGAGCTATGTTCAATACAAATCCCTATGCCTTTTCATTTCATGGGCCGTCCTACACCATTATAAGTCAATTGGGGCATTTTTGGGCAGCTCCTGCCCCCAGGGGTGCAACTTTTACCCCATATTGAGGTATGCTCTTACAGAGCCTGCCAGCCTCTTCAAATGTGGCAAATCACACGTTTCTGTGAAATCCTCGCTTGGAGCTGTGACGCCTCAAAGTTTGTCTCAATGTTAAGTCTATGGGATTTTTCGGCCGCTTTTTTGCCCCTGGGGCAAATACCGTACCCCGATCAGCTTATAAAAGTCATAGCACACGTGTCCTCAATAGGCCGTTCGATTTGACACCTCATTTGTGGGTCTACGCCAAACGGTGCGGGACGAGTTAGGTGCCGAAGTTTTGTACGGAGATAGAATAATAATAAAAAGAAGAAAAATAAAAATAAGTATGTGAGATTACAATAGTGATGCTTTGCAAGCACCACTAATAAGTTTAAATAGGATTTCAGTAAGTTGGCTCTCACAAGCCAACTTAATAATAATAATAATAATAAGTTTAAATAGGATTTCAGTAAGTTGGCTTTCACAAGCCAACTTAACTAGAAAAAGTTCGTCAAGACAAACTTTAAGTTGGCTTGTGAAAGTTTGGACCAGAAAGTTTGAAGTTTAAATTAGTTTATAGTTTAAATTAGTTTAAAGTTTAAATTAGTCTAAAGTTTAAATTAGTTTGAATTTTAAAGTAGTTTGAAGTTTAAAGTAGTTTATAGTTTAAATTAGTTTAAAGTAGATAGATAGATAGATAGATAGATAGATAGATAGATAGATAGATAGATAGATAGATAGATAGATAGATAGATAGATAGATAAGTGTCATAGATAGATGAGTTTTTTTCATAGAGTTTTTGAGTTTAGAGTTTATAAGTGTATGAATTCATGAGTTTATAAGTATACAAGTTTATAAGTTTGAGTTTATAAGTTTAAATATAAGTCTAAAAGTTCAGAGTTTATTAATTTAAGAGTTTGTAAGTGTATCAATTCATGAGTTTAATGAAAGTTTATGTTTAAATGAAGTACATTTAGTAGTTTGAAGTTAAAATTAGTTTAAAGTTTAAATTAGTTTAAATTAGTTTGAAGTGTAAAGTAAATTTTATTTTACTTTAATTTTAATTTAAAAATAAATTATTATGAGTTTAATAGTTTAAGTGTCATAGATGAGTATTTTGGGTGGTTGCTATGGTGTTGCTAGGGTGTTCTAAGGTATTTTGGGTGGTTGCTAGGGTGTTCTGGGTGGTTGCTAGGGTGTTGTAAGGTATTTTGGGTGGTTGCTAGGGTGTTCTGGGTGGTTGTTTGTCAGTTGCTAGGGTGTTCTGAGTGGTTGCTATGTGCACACACACACACACACACACACACACACACTTACACACTCACACACACATACATGCTCACTAACTGTCACACACACACACACACTAATGCACATAAACACACACACACACACTAACTAGCTCACACACTCGCTCACACACACACACACACACACACACACACACACACACTAACTAGCTCACACACTCGCTCACACACTCACACACACATACATGCTCACTAACTCGCTCACACACGCTCACACACACTAACTTACACACTCAGTGTGTGAGTTTAGAGTTTATAAGTTTGTTCATTTGAGTTTAAGAGTTCATAAGTGTATGAATTTATGAGTTTATTAGTGTACAAGTTTGAGTTTAGAAACAAGAGGATTTTAACAAAATTAGTTTGAAGTTTAAATTAGTTTGAAGTTTGAATTTAGTTTAAAGTAGATAGATAGATAGATAGATAGATAGATAGATAGATAGATAGATAGATAGATAGATAGATAGATAGATAAGTGTCATAGATAGATGAGTTTATTAGTTTAAATGAGTCTCAATGGCTCATATAGTATATAGAATGGCAGTTTGATTTAGTCTCTGGTTTCAAGGGATTTAGATTTGAATTTTTGGCAGTTGAGGAGTTTGAAAATCTGAACATTCCGCAATGTTAAGTCAATGGGAGTTTTTTCCGAGTTTGATCGTCATTTTTAGGAAAACCATAAGTCCGATCAGTTAGAAAAGATATTGCATACCGAGTCAGAACAGTTTGAGTGTCTGAGCCGACTTTGGAGTATGTGGAGTTAAAGTTCTAGGAGGAGTTAGAGTTGTAAATTTTTGACAGAATAATAATAATAATAAGTTTAAATAGGATTTCAGTAAGTTGGCTCTTACAAGCCAACTTAACTAGAAAAAAAAGTTCATCGAGACAAACTTTAAGTTGGCTTGTGAAAGTTTGGACCAGAAAGTTTGAAGAAGTTTAAAGTAGTTTGAATTTTAAATTTGTTTATAGTTTAAATTAGTTTGTATTTTAAATTAGTTTAAAGTAGTTTATAGTTTAAATTAGTTTAGTTTAAATTAGTTTGAAGTTTAAATTAGTTTAAAGTAGTTTATAGTTTAAATTAGTTTAGTTTAAATTAGTTTAAAGTAGTTTAAAGTTTAACTTAGTTGCTAGATAGATAGATAGATAGATAGATAGATAGATAGATAGACAGACAGACACTCAGATAGATAGATAGATAGATATTTACCCTCAGATAGATAGATAGATAGATAGATAGATAGATAGATAGATAGATAGATAGATAGACATTGACCCTCAGATAGATAGATAGACAACAGACAGACAGAGAGACAGATAGATAGATAGATAGATATTGACCCTCAGATGGTTGGATGGATGGATGGATGGATCCTTGCTACCCTGAGTCCCATGAACAAAGCCAGAAGTCTTTATGTTGTTCTGTTGCAGAGATATGTGATTTGTTACTCGGTTGCTAGGGTAACCCCATCTGGTTGTTAGGCAGTCACCATAGTGATACTTATCAAGTGTTCTTGACATCCTGATTGAAATAAACCAACCCAGAAGTCTCTACGATTTTCTGGTCCAGAGATATATGATTTGATACTCGGTTGCTAGGGTAACACAATGAGGTTGCTAGGCAGTTACCATAGTGATACTTATCAAGTCTCCTTGACATCCTGATTGAAATAAATCAACCCAGAAGTCTATGATTTTCTGGTGCATAGATATGTGATTTGTTACTCGGTTGCTAGGGTAACCCCATCTGGTTGCTAGGCAGTTACCATAGTGATACTAATGAAGTGTCCTTGCCATCCTGATTGAAATAAGTCAATCCAGAAGTCTCTACGTTTTTCTGATGCAGAGATATGTGATTTGTTACTCGGTTGCTAAGGTAACCCCATGTGGTTGCTAGGCAGTTACCATAGTGATACTTATCAAGTCTCCTTGCCATCCTGATTGAAATAAATCAACCCAGAAGTCTCTCTGATTTTCTGGTGCAGAGATATGTGATTTGTTACTCGGTTGCTAGGGTAACCCCATCTGGTTGTTAGGCAGTCACCATAGTGATACTTGTCAAGTCTTCTTGACATCCTGATTGAAATAAACCAACCCAGAAGTCTACGATTTTCTGGTCCAGAGATATGTGATTTGTTACTCGGTTGCTAGGGTAACCCAATGTGGTTGCTAGGCAGTTACTATAGTGATATTTATCAAGTCTCCTTGACATCCTGATTGAAATAAATCAATCCAGAAGTCTCTACGATTATCTGGTGCAGACATATGTGATTTGTTACTTGGTTGCTAGGGTAACCACATCTGGTTGCTAGGCAGTTACCATAGTGATACTAATGAAGTCTCTTTGCCATCCTGATTGAAATAAGTCAATCCGGAAGTCTCTACGTTTTTCTGATGCAGAGATATGTGATTTGTTACTCGGTTGCTAAGGTAACCCCATGTGGTTGCTAGGCAGTTACCATAGTGATACTTATCAAGTCTCCTTGCCATCCTGATTGAAATAAATCAACCCAGAAGTCTCTCTGATTTTCTGGTGCAGAGATATGTGATTTGTTACTTGGTTGCTAGGGTAACCCCATGTGGTTGCTAGGCAGTTACCATAGTGATACTTATCAAGTCTCCTTGCCATCCTGATTGAAATAAATGAACCCAGAAGTCTCTCTGATTTTCTGGTGCAGAGATATAGTTATTGCTATACGGTTGCTAGGGTACTCTGTTTAGTTGCTAGGGAGTGGCTTGACAGCTGCCAATCATGAAACTCCAAAGGCTGCGTGTCAGTATGAATGATATAAACCAACTCCCATGCCTCTGTGACATTCAGAATGGAAGATATCCCTCTATGGATTTTGGTTGTTAAGGTGCTCGACAATGGTTGCTAGGGAGGGGCTAGGAAGTGTTGAGGTGATTCATGATTGGCTGTTTGCTGCCCCGAGTCAAACGAGACCACCCTTGTGTTTCTATGACACTTCTATCCGGAGATATCCCTTTGATATCTTTCATTAGAAGTCTATGGGAGTTGTTGCTAAGGTGCTTTAAATTGTTGCTAGGGCGTGGCTTGATAGCTTCACAATGATCCCGAGAGACTGATTGGTCGTCTGAGTAAAATGAGCCTGCCCCCTTGTCTCTATGACACTGTGATCCAGAGCTATGTTCAATACAAAATCCCTATGCAATGAGGGAGAGAGAGAGGGAGAGATGCAGGGCTGACAGGCCCTTTTTGTCTTTGTGTGTTCCCAAATTAATGACTCTAATGAGCCGGTTCTTTTGAATCTACAATGTGAAACATACAGTGTGACCAGTGTAGTCTGATTCCCAAATTAATGACTCTAATGAGCCGGTTCTTTTGACTCTACAGTGTGAAACATACAGTGTGACCAGTGTAGTCTGATTCCCAAATTAATGACTCTAATGAGCCGGTTCTTTTGAATCTACAGTGTGAAACATACAGTGTGACCAGTGTAGTCTGATTCCCAAATGAATGACTCTAATGATCCAGTTCTTTTGAATCTACAGTGTGAAACATACAGTGTGACCAGTGTAGTCTGATTCCCAAATTAATGACTCTAATGAGCCAGTTCTTTTGAATCTACAATGTGAAAAATACAGTGTGACCAGTTTAGTCTGATTCCCAAATGAATGACTCTAATGAGCCAGTTCTTTTGAATCTACAATGTGAAACATACAGTGTGACCAGTGTAGTCTGATTCCCAAATGAATGACTCTAATGAGCCAGTTCTACAGTGTAGTGTTAAAAAAGTTTAACTTAGTTGCTAGATAGATAGATAGATAGATAGATAGATAGATAGATAGATAGATAGATAGATAGATAGATAGATAGATATTTACCCTCAGATAGATAGATAGATAGATAGATAGATAGATAGATAGATAGATAGATAGATAGATATTGACCCTCAGATAGATGCTAGCACGTTTTTAGCATGTTTTAGCGTGTGGCTAGGAAGATTTTAGGTCATTACTTTTTGGCTGCTTGATAAAAGAAATCCTCTGAGGGAGAGAGAGAGGGAGAGATGCAGGGCTGACAGGCCCTTTTTGTCTGTGTGTGTGAAAATGTCAGTTGGAATTTGAATTTCTGAACATTCCGCAATGTTAAGTCAATGGGAGTTTTTTCCGAGTTTGATCATCATTTTTAGGAAAACCGTAAGTCCGATCAGTTAGAAAAGATATAGCACACTATTCGGGATTAGTCTGAAGGTCTGTGCCGAGTTTGGTGCCTGTAGCTTAAAAGCTCTAGGAGGAGTTAGTCTTGGTAATTTTAGTCTCAGAAGAATAATAACTAGAAAAAAAAGTTCGTCGAGACAAACTTTAAGTTGGCTTGTGAAAGTTTGGACCAGAAAGTTTGAAGAAGTTTAAAGTAGTTTGAAGTTTAAATTAGTTTAAATTAGTTTAAAGTTTAAAGTAGTTTATAGTTTAAACTAGAAAAAAAAGTTCGTCGAGACAAACTTTAAGTTGGCTTGTGAAAGTTTGGACCAGAAAGTTTGAAGAAGTTTAAAGTAGTTTGAAGTTTAAATTAGTTTAAATTATTTTAAAGTTTAAAGTAGTTTATAGTTTCAATTAGTTTGTAGTTTAAATTAGTTTGAAGTATAAATTAGTTTGTAGTTTAAATTAGTTTGAAGTTTGAATTAGTTTAAAGTAGTTTATAGTTTAAATTAGTTTAGTTTAAATTAGTTTAAAGTAGTTTAAAGTTTAAATTAGTTGCTAGATAGATAGATAGATAGATAGATAGACAGACACTCAGATAGATAGAGAGATAGATAGATAGATATTTACCCTCAGATAGATAGATAGACAACAGACAGACAGATAGATAGATAGATAGATAGATAGATAGATAGATATTGACCCTCAGATAGATAGATAGATGGATTGATTGATTGATTGATTGATTGATTGATTGATTGATCCTTGCTACCCTGAGTCCCAAGAACAAAGCCAGAAGTCTTTATGTTGTTCTGTTGCAGAGATTTGTGATTTGTTACTCGGTTGCTAGGGTAACCCCATATGGTTGCTAGGCAGTTACCATAGTGATACTAATGAAGTGTCCTTGCCATCCTGATTGAAATAAGTCAATCCGGAAGTCTCTACGTTTTTCTGATGCAGAGATATGTGATTTGTTACTCGGTTGCTAAGGTAACCCCATGTGGTTGCTAGGCAGTTACCATAGTGATACTTATCAAGTCTCCTTGCCATCCTGATTGAAATAAATCAACCCAAAAGTCTCTCTGATTTTCTGGTGCAGAGATATGTGATTTGTTACTCGGTTGCTAGGGTAACCCCATCTGGTTGTTAGGCAGTCACCATAGTGATACTTATCAAGTCTTCTTGACATCCTGATTGAAATAAACCAACCCAGAAGTCTCTACGATTTTCTGGTCCAGAGATATGTGATTTGTTACTCAGTTGCTAGGGTAACCCAATGTGGTTGCTAGGCAGTTACCATAGTGATATTTATCAAGTCTCCTTGACATCCTGATTGAAATAAATCAACCCAGAAGTCTCTACGATTATCTGGTGCAGAGATATGTGATTTGTTACTTGGTTGCTAGGGTAAACACATCTGGTTGCTAGGCAGTTACCATAGTGATACTAATGAAGTCTCTTTGCCATCCTGATTGAAATAATTCAATCTGGAAGTCTCTACGTTTTTCTGATGCAGAGATATTTGATTTGTTACTCGGTTGCTAAGGTAACCCCATGTGGTTGCTAGGCAGTTACCATAGTGATACTTATCAAGTCTCCTTGCCATCCTGATTGAAATAAATCAACCCAGAAGTCTCTCTGATTTTCTGGTGCAGAGATATGTGATTTGTTACTCGGTTGCTAGGGTAACCCCATGTGGTTTCTAGGCAGTTACCATAGTGATACTTATCAAGTCTCCTTGCCATCCTGATTGAAATAAATGAACCCAGAAGTCTCTCTGATTTTCTGGTGCAGAGATACAGTTATTGCTAAACGGTTGCTAGGGTACTCTGTTTAGTTACTAGGGAGTGGCTTGATAGCTGCCAATCATGAAACTCCAAAGGCTGCTTGTCAGTATGAATGATATAAACCAACTCCCATGCCTCTGTGACATTCAGAATGGAAGATATCCCTCTATGGATTTTGGTTGTTAAGGTGCTCGACAATGGTTGCTAGGGAGGGGCTAGGAAGTGTTGAGGTGATTCATGATTGGCTGTTTGCTGCCCCGAGTCAAACGAGACCACCCTTGTGTTTCTATGACACTTCTATCCGGAGATATCCCTTTGATATCTTTCATTAGAAGTCTATGGGAGTTGTTGCTAAGGTGCTTTAAATTGTTGCTAGGGCGTGGTTTGATAGCTTCACAATGATCCCGAGAGACTGATTGGTCGTCTGAGTAAAATGAGCCCGCCCCCTTGTCTCTATGACAATGTGATCCAGAGCTATGTTCAATACAAAATCCAGGGCTGACAGGCCCTTTTTGTCTGTGTGTGTTCCCAAATTAATGACTCTAATGAGCCGGTTCTTTTGACTCTACAGTGTGAAACATACAGTGTGACCAGTGTAGTCTGAATCCCAAATTAATGACTCTAATGAGCCAGTTCTTTTGAATCTACAGTGTGAAACATACAGTGTGACCAGTGTAGTCTGATTCCCAAATTAATGACTCTAATGAGCCGGTTCTTTTGAATCTACAGTGTGAAACATACAGTGTAACCAGTGTAGTCTGATTCCCAAATGAATGACTCTAATGAGCCAGTTCTTTTGACTCTACAATGTGAAACATACAGTGTGACCAGTGTAGTCTGATTCCCAAATGAATGACTCTAATGAGCCAGTTCTTTTGACTCTACAGTGTGAAACATACAGTGTGACCAGTGTAGTCTGATTCCCAAATGAATGACTCTAATGAGCCAGTTCTACAGTGTAGTGTTAAAAAAGTTTAACTTAGTTGCTAGATAGATAGATAGATATTTACCCTTAGATATATAGAGAGATAGATATAGATAGATAGAGAGAGAGAGATAGATATTTACCCACAGATAGATAGATAGATAGATAGATAGATAGATAGATAGATAGATAGATAGATAGATAGATAGATAGATAGAATGGAAGTTAAAGGGATTTGGTTGCTAGGGTGCTCTAAATGGTTGCTAGGGCATGGCTTAGTATTTTTCATGATGATACTTAAAGACTGACTGCTCACCCAATTCAAACAAGCCAACTCTCATGTCTGTAGGACATACTGATCAGGTGATATCCATCTAAGCAATTTTGAATGGCAGTCAATGGGTTCTGGTTGCTAGGTTGCACTAAATGATAGACAGACAGACAGACAGATAGACAGATATGAGGAAAAAGGATGAATAGAAAGAAATAGATAGAGAGAGATATATATAAACATTGTATTGACATAGCAATATTGTAAAAACAGTGATTTAAATAAAGTTTGATTGAATTTGTTAGAAATAAAGATTGAACAGAGTGGCCCTCTTCACTTTAAGAGACAGATAGAAATAGAGATTTGATAGAAACGAAGCCTGAAGCATGTTAAAGCCTTCTGTTGGTGGCTCATATTTGAATTTTGACAGTTGGTGTTGGCTCATCTGAACATTCCGTCAATGTAAGTCAATGGGATTTTTCAAGTGTTTGATCATCCGCTTTGAGAAAACAGTAAGTCCGATCAGTTAGAAAAGATATAGCACACTATTCGGGATTAGTCTGAAGGTCTGTGATGAGTTTGGTGCCTGTAGCTTAAAAGCTCTAGGAGGAGTTAGTCTTGGTAATTTTAGTCTCAGAAGAATAATAATAACTAGAAAAATAAGTTCCTCGAGACAAACTTTAAGTTGGCTTGTGAAAGTTTGGACCAGAAAGTTTGACGAAGTTTAAAGTAGTTTGAATTTTACATTTGTTTATAGTTTAAATTAGTTTAAAGTAGTTTATAGTTTAAATTAGTTTAGTTTAAATTAGTTTAAAGTTTAACTTAGTTGCTAGATAGATAGATAGATAGATAGATAGATAGATAGATAGATAGATAGATAGATAGACAGACAGACACTCAGATAGATAGAGAGATAGATAGATAGATATTTACCCTCAGATAGATAGATAGATAGATAGACAACATACAGACAGAGAGACAGATAGATAGATAGATAGATATTGACCCTCAGATAGATGGATGGATAGATGGATAGATGGATGGATGGATGGATGGATGGATGGATGGATGGATGGATTGATTGATTGATTGATCCTTGCTACCCTGAGTCCCATGAACAAAGCCAGAAGTCTTTATGTTGTTCTGTTGCAGAGATATGTGATTTGTTACTCGGTTGCTAGGGTAACCCCATATGGTTGCTAGGTAGTTACCATAGTGATACTTATCAAGTCTTCTTGCCATCCTGATTGAAATAAATCAACCCAGATGTCTCTACGATTTTCTGTTGCAGAGATATGTGATTTGTTACTCGGTTGCTAGGGTAACCCCATCTGGTTGTTAGGCAGTCACCATAGTGATACTTATCAAGTGTTCTTGACATCCTGATTGAATAAAACCAACCCAGAAGTCTCTACGATTTTCTGGTCCAGAGATATGTGATTTGATACTCGGTTGCTAGGGTAACCCAACGTGGTTTCTAGGCAGTTACCATAGTGATACTAATGAAGTCTCTTTGCCATCCTGATTGAAATAATTCAATCTGGAAGTCTCTACGTTTTTCTGATGCAGAGATATTTGATTTGTTACTCGGTTGCTAAGGTAACCCCATGTGGTTGCTAGGCAGTTACCATAGTGATACTTATCAAGTCTCCTTGCCATCCTGATTGAAATAAATCAACCCAGAAGTCTCTCTGATTTTCTGGTGCAGAGATATGTGATTTGTTACTCGGTTGCTAGGGTAACCCCATGTGGTTTCTAGGCAGTTACCATAGTGATACTTATCAAGTCTCCTTGCCATCCTGATTGAAATAAATGAACCCAGAAGTCTCTCTGATTTTCTGGTGCAGAGATATAGTTATTGCTAAACGGTTGCTAGGGTACTCTGTTTAGTTGCTAGGGAGTGGCTTGACAGCTGCCAATCATGAAACTCCAAAGGCTGCTTGTCAGTATGAATGATATAAACCAACTCCCATGCCTCTGTGACATTCAGAATGGAAGATATCCCTCTATGGATTTTGGTTGTTAAGGTGCTCGACAATGGTTGCTAGGGAGGGGCTAGGAAGTGTTGAGGTGATTCATGATTGGCTGTTTGCTGCCCCGAGTCAAACGAGACCACCCTAGTGTTTCTATGACACTTCTATCCGGAGATATCCCTTTGATATCTTTCATTAGAAGTCTATGGGAGTTGTTGCTAAGGTGCTTTAAATTGTTGCTAGGGCGTGGCTTGATAGCTTCACAATGATCCCGAGAGACTGATTGGTCGTCTGAGTAAAATGAGCCCGCCCCTTGTCTCTATGACACTGTGATCCAGAGCTATGTTCAATACAAAATCCCTATGCAATGAGGAGAGAGAGAGGGAGAGATGCAGGGCTGACAGGCCCTTTTTGTCTGTGTGTGTTCCCAAATTAATGACTCTAATGAGCCGGTTCTTTTGACTCTACAGTGTGAAACATACAGTGTGACCAGTGTAGTCTGATTCCCAAATGAATGACTCTAATGAGCCAGTTCTTTTGAATCTACAATGTGAAACATACAGTGTGACCAGTGTAGTCTGATTCCCAAATGAATGACTCTAATGAGCCAGTTCTTTTGAATCTACAGTGTGAAACATACAGTGTGACCAGTGTAGTCTGATTCCCAAATGAATGACTCTAATGAGCCAGTTCTACAGTGTAGTGTTAAAAAGTTTAACTTAGTTGCTAGATAGATAGATAGATATTTACCCTTAGATATATAGAGAGATAGATATAGATAGATAGAGAGAGAGAGATAGATATTTACCCTCAGATAGATAGATAGATAGATAGATAGATAGATAGATAGATAGATAGATAGATAGATATTGACCCTCAGATAGATGCTAGCACGTTTTTAGCATGTTTTAGCGTGTGGCTAGGAAGATTTTAGGTCATTACTTTTTGGCTGCTTGATAAAAGAAATCCTCTGAGGGAGAGAGAGGGAGAGATGCAGGGCTGACAGGCCCTTTTTGTCTGTGTGTGTGAAAATGTCAGTTGGAATTTGAATTTCTGAACATTCCGCAATGTTAAGTCAATGGGAGTTTTTTCCGAGTTTGATCATCATTTTTAGGAAAACCGTAAGTCCGATCAGTTAGAAAAGATATAGCACACTATTCGGGATTAGTCTGAAGGTCTGTGCCGAGTTTGGTGCCTGTAGCTTAAAAGCTCTAGGAGGAGTTAGTCTTGGTAATTTTAGTCTCAGAAGAATAATAATAATAATAATAATAATAATAAGTTTAAATAGGATTTCAGTATGTTGGCTCTCACAAGCCAACTTAATTAGTTTGTAGTTTAAATTAGTTTGAAGTATAAATTAGTTTGTAGTTTAAATTAGTTTGAAGTATAAATTAGTTTGAAGTTTAAATTAGTTTAAATTAGTTTATAGTTTAAAGTAGGTTATAGTTTAAATTAGTTTAAATTAGTATAAAGTAGTTTAACACCATGGAAATCTAGGCCCGCGGACGGGCCCTTAAATGTACAAAATAAAAGTATGCGATAAACAAAACAGCTGTGTGTTACATTGGTACACATGCCACATATCTTTGGAAAGCTACATTTCTTGATTTTCTATTGATATAAACCATTTTAAGATACAATCACAACAGCAGGTACAATCTATATCTTTGTCAGACCACCAACATATAAACAACCAATAACAAAATTTAGGCAACTCACCTATGATGCCTCATAGTTGTACACTGAGCCATAACTTCCCGACAAAAACGGTGTTGTTTCATTGTCAAATGTCCAAATGATCAAATCAAGTAAAATGTTTAGTCCAAATCACAGTATTACATCAATAAATATCCACAGACTCTTGTTGCATCATTTCAAAGCACCTGGCAGCTGTGCCTAATCTTTCACATATTACCGGTAATAACTTCAGTTCAGATGTAAACATTTCCTATATCCGGTATCAAAATGGAAGCACGCACTCTGGCCTTTCGATTGACACCTCATTTGACCCAATAGGAGCTTCCATGTCCTGTCCACAGCCTTCAATACCCAACCACCATCTGTGTCGAGTGTAAGGGCATACCCACTTTCCTTTGTTTACTGATCAAACCAATTACATTGAAGAGTGGAAATGACTGACGCATCGTATAGCCAATGAAATTCTGAAAACAGTGATATGCGGCTTTAGTGGAACTATTAGATGACGGCTCTGTTATTCCTGTGCGCAAAGTTTCCTCGAGTTTACCCCTGCTGTGCGCCTCCGTGCGTAAATGCATGCAGAGCTGCTTTGGAACTGTTTACACATTTGGCGATTTAAATATGGTGAAACGGACGCTGAAAAACAGGATTTTCACCCCAGGATGTGATATAAGAAGGCATTCATTGTCAAAATTCTGAGTTTGGAGATGAAATTTCTGAAAACAATACAGATGATTCAGAGGCAGATGGAGAGATGAGACACGGCTCTGGACAAGTAAGTGTTTTCTTGTGTTTATAACATATATTACTGTATATTCCGCATAAATAAGCTTTAGTTTGAATAATGAATACACATTTTGTAATTACCCTTTGTCCTGTGTTTCCTCAGTGAGTGTTTGAACCGTTTGTGCGTGTTTTTAGTTCATTGTTTGTTTCAGATCTATTGACATGCTATATAGATGTTTTGTATATTTACTGTAAAATATATATATATATATATATATATATATATATATATATATAGTAAATAAATCAATAAATATAAGTTGAAAATAAGAATATATGTTGTGTTTGAGAGTCTATTTGTTACAATGCGGGGAGGTGGGGGAGGTGTAGGGCCATCTATTTGTTACAGTGCTGAATTCATGGGGGAGGTGTAGGCCCATCTCTTTGTTCCATAGTACATTGGCAAAGTATACAGTATTTACAGTAAATATACATACAATAATACATTTTTACACACTCGAAAAGAAAAACTAATATATATATATATATATATATATAGAATACAGAAAAGATGGAGAAGTTGTGTCTAGCTTTGTAAATTACATTTATTTATTATCCCCCACTCAGCAAGCGGCCACATAAAGTGGAGCAGCAGGACAGCACCTCATCAAGAGAGGAGGGCTTTCAGAGAGACCCTTGCTGAGGAGCATGGCAGAGTTGGGGTCTCAATCCACAGCCAGACCCGTATCTCCTGCTCCACGAAGAGCACATCACAGGCTGTTGCACATCACCAAATCTTGCACCGCTGGTCGTCTGAAGTGCAGGCAGTGTCATGCAAAGACACCAGTGAAGTACTCTCCTGTGTTGTGCCTATGTGCTTTGTACACAAATGTGACTGCTACAATGACTGGCATGTTGCTAGAAACATGTACAATTTTATAATGGTTTGTAAATACTTTATGTAAAAATTAATGTAAATAGTTTGTTGTGTATTTTTTATATAAACAAATTGTCCACCATAGCACTAGTTTTGACTCTTTTATATGCACAACATTTAGTTTCAAGAAGGGAAAAGGCACTCTAATGTGTTTATGCATCAGTTACTCTGTGTCAGCAAAACTAATAGTGGATCTGGATATGGAATATGATAGCTCTAAGTGTCATCTTTCATTAGAGCCCACAATTATGACTGTACGTTGAAGCGTTCAAAAGTTGCAGCCTTTTTGTCCTAGGTTTCCAAAGTGACCTTTTGGAGTATCCAAAAGGCACTTTTGTAAAACGCCTGGGTGTACCCTTAGAAAAACATGTGTAAAATATTCATTTTTTTATGATATTGTTATAACATTTGAACCTGGACTAGGTAAGGATTCATGCTGTGATCCCATTGTGTTCTCAAGCTAATAGCTACAAGTTATAGTCATCTGCAGGCATCTGTATGCAAAAAAAAATTTCAGGCGGAAAAAGAAAATTCTATTTCATTGTGTTCAAACTTCTATTACTCAAAATCAGTAGCACTTACAGTAATTCTGACTGCTGGAGAAAAAACTTCAGAGTGTCCCCTTTCAAATGTGACCAAAACCATGCATGTACTCCAAACGGTTCAAGAACAGCTTTAAATTTACTTTGGGTATGCCTTGATTAGGCGTTTTAGGCTAATTTTACAGGATTGGGAAGAGGTTAAAGTTTAACTTAGTTGCTAGATAGATAGATAGATAGATAGATAGATAGATAGATAGATAGATAGATAGATAGATAGATAGATAGATAGACAGACACTCAGATAGATAGAGAGATAGATAGATAGATATTTACCCCCAGATAGATAGATAGATCGATAGATAGATAGACATTGACCCTCAGATAGATAGATAGACAACAGACAGACAGAGAGACAGATAGATAGATAGATAGATAGATAGATAGATAGATAGATAGATAGATAGATAGATAGATAGATAGATAGATAGATTGATTGATCCTTGCTACCCTGAGTCCCATGAACAAAGCCAGAAGTCTTTATGTTGTTCTGTTGCAGAGATATGTGATTTGTTAATCGGTTGCTAGGGTAACCCCATATGGTTGCTAGGCAGTTACCATAGTGATACTTATCAAGTCTTCTTGCCATCCTGATTGAAATAAATCAACCCAGAAGTCTCTACGATTTTCTGGTCCAGAGATATGTGATTTGTTACTCGGTTGCTAGGGTAACCCAATGTGGTTGCTAGACAGTTACCATAGTTATACTTATCAAGTCTCATTGACATCCTGATTGAAATAAATCAACCCAGAAGTCTCTATGATTTTCTGGTGCAGAGATATTTGATTTGTTACTCGGTTGCTAGGGTAACCCCATCTGGTTGCTAGGCAGTTACCTTAGTGATACTAATGAAGTGTCCTTGCCATCCTGATTGAAATAAGTCAATCCGGAAGTCTCTATGTTTTTCTGATGCAGAGATATGTGATTTGTTACTCGGTTGCTAAGGTAACCCCATGTGGTTGCTAGGCAGTTACCATAGTGATACTTATCAAGTCTTCTTGCCATCCTGATTGAAATAAATCAACCCAGAAGTCTCTCTGATTTTCTGGTGCAGAGATATGTGATTTGTTACTCGGTTGCTAGGGTAACCCCATCTGGTTGTTAGGCAGTCACCATAGTGATACTTATCAAGTCTTCTTGACATCCTGATTGAAATAAACCAACCCAGAAGTCTCTACGAATTTCTGGTCCAGAGATATGTGATTTGTTACTCGGTTGCTAGGGTAACCCAATGTGGTTGCTAGGCAGTTACCATAGTGATACTTGTCAAGTCTCCTTGATATCCTGATTGAAATAAATCAACCCAGAAGTCTCTACGATTATCTGGTGCAGAGATATGTGATTTGTTACTCGGTTGCTAGGGTAACCCCATCTGGTTGCTAGGCAGTTACCATAGTGATACTAATGAAGTCTCCTTGCCATCCTGATTGAAATAAGTCAATCCGGAAGTCTCTACGTTTTTCTGATGCAGAGATATGTGATTTGTTACTCGGTTGCTAAGGTAACCCCATGTGGTTGCTAGGCAGTTACCATAGTGATACTTATCAAGTCTCCTTGCCATCCTGATTGAAATAAATCAACCCAGAAGTCTCTCTGATTTTCTGGTGCAGAGATATGTGATTTGTTACTCGGTTGCTAGGGTAACCCCATGTGGTTGCTAGGCAGTTACCATAGTGATACTTATCAAGTCTCCTTGCCATCCTGATTGAAATAAATGAACCCAGAAGTCTCTCTGATTTTCTGGTGCAGAGATATAGTTATTGCTAAACGGTTGCTAGGGTACTCTGTTTAGTTGCTAGGGAGTGGCTTGACAGCTGCCAATAATGAAACTCCAAAGGCTGCTTGTCAGTATGAATGATATAAACCAACTCCCATGCCTCTGTGGCATTCAGAATGGAAGATATCCCTCTATGGATTTTGGTTGCTAAGGTGCTCAACAATGGTTGCTAGGGAGGGGCTAGGAAGTGTTGAGGTGATTCATGATTGGCTGTTTGCTGCCCCGAGTCAAACGAGACCACCCTTGTGTTTCTATGACACTTCTATCCGGAGATATCCCTTTGATATCTTTCATTAGAAGTCTATGGGAGTTGTTGCTAAGGTGCTTTAAATTGTTGCTAGGGCGTGGCTTGATAGCTTCACAATGATCCCGAGAGACTGGTTGGTCGTCTGAGTAAAATGAGCCCGCCCCTTGTCTCTATGACACTGTGATCCAGAGCTATGTTCAATACAAAATCCCTATGCAATGAGGGAGAGAGAGAGGGAGAGATGCAGGGCTGACAGGCCCTTTTTGTCTGTGTGTGTTCCCAAATTAATGACTCTAATGAGCCGGTTCTTTTGAATCTACAGTGTGAAACATACAGTGTGACCAGTGTAGTCTGATTCCCAAATGAATGACTCTAATGATCCAGTTCTTTTGAATCTACAGTGTGAAACATACAGTGTGACCAGTGTAGTCTGATTCCCAAATTAATGACTCTAATGAGCCAGTTCTTTTGAATCTACAATGTGAAACATACAGTGTGACCAGTTTAGTCTGATTCCCAAATGAATGACTCTAATGAGCCAGTTCTTTTGAATCTACAGTGTGAAACATACAGTGTGACCAGTGTAGTCTGATTCCCAAATTAATGACTCTAATGAGCCGGTTCTTTTGAATCTACAATGTGAAACATACATTGTGACCAGTGTAGTCTGATTCCCAAATGAATGACTCTAATGAGCCAGTTCTTTTGAATCTACAGTGTGAAACATACAGTGTGACCAGTGTAGTCTGATTCCCAAATTAATGACTCTAATGAGCCAGTTCTTTTGAATCTACAGTGTGAAACATACAGTGTGACCAGTGTAGTCTGATTCCCAAATGAATGACTCTAATGAGCCGGTTCTTTTGACTCTACAGTGTGAAACATACAGTGTGACCAGTGTAGTCTGATTCCCAAATGAATGACTCTAATGAGCCAGTTCTACAGTGTAGTTTTAAAAAAGTTTAACTTAGTTGCTAGATAGATAGATAGATAGATAGATAGATAGATAGATAGATAGATAGATAGATAGATAGATATTTACCCTTAGATATATAGAGAGATAGATATAGATAGATAGAGAGAGAGAGATAGATATTTACCCACAGATAGATAGATAGATAGATAGATAGATAGATAGATAGATAGATAGATAGATAGATAGAATGGAAGTTAAAGGGATTTGGTTGCTAGGGTGCTCTAAATGGTTGCTAGGGCATGGCTTCGTATTTTTCATGATGATACTTAAAGACTGACTGCTCACCCAATTCAAACAAGCCAACTCTCATGTCTGTAGGACATACTGATCAGGTGATATCCATCTAAGCAATTTTGAATGGCAGTCAATGGGTTCTGGTTGCTAGGTTGCACTAAATGATAGACAGACAGACAGACAGATAGACAGATATGAGGAAAAAGGATGAATAGAAAGAAATAGATAGAGATATATATAAACATTGTATTGACATAGCAATATTGTAAAAACAGTGATTTAAATAAAGTTTGATTGAATTTGTTAGAAATAAAGATTGAACAGAGTGGCCCTCTTCACTTTAAGAGACAGATAGAAATAGAGATTTGATAGAAACGAAGCCTGAAGCATGTTAAAGCCTTCTGTTGGTGGCTCATATTTGAATTTTGACAGTTGGTGTTGGCTCATCTGAACATTCCGTCAATGTAAGTCAATGGGAGTTTTTCAAGTGTTTGATCATCCGCTTTGAGAAAACAGTAAGTCCGATCAGTTAGAAAAGATATAGCACACTATTCGGGATTAGTCTGAAGGTCTGTGATGAGTTTGGTGCCTGTAGCTTAAAAGCTCTAGGAGGAGTTAGTCTTGGTAATTTTAGTCTCAGAAGAATAATAATAACTAGATTAAAAGTTTGAGTACAAACTTTAAGTTGGCTTGTGAAAGTTTGGACCCGAAAGTTTGAAGAAGTTTGAAGAAGTTTAAAGTAGTTTGAAGTTTAAATTAGTTTAAATGAGTTTAAAGTAGTTTATAGTTTAAAGTTTAACTTAGTTGCTAGATAGATAGATAGATAGATAGAGAGATACAGAGATAGATAGATAGATAGATAGATAGATAGATAGACCCTCAGATAGATAGATAGATAGAGAGAGAGAGAGATAGACATTGACCCTCAGATAGATAGATAGACAACAGACAGACAGAGAGACGGATAGATAGATAGATATTGACCCTCAGATAGATAGATAGATAGATAGATAGATAGATAGATAGATAGATAGATAGATAGATAGATAGATAGATATTGACCCTCAGATAGATAGATAGATAGATAGATAGATAGATAGATATTGACCCTCAGATAGATAGATAGATAGATAGATAGATAT
This sequence comes from Xyrauchen texanus, assembly GCF_025860055.1. Taxonomy (NCBI): domain Eukaryota; kingdom Metazoa; phylum Chordata; class Actinopteri; order Cypriniformes; family Catostomidae; genus Xyrauchen; species Xyrauchen texanus. The sequence continues at coordinate 32,777 of NW_026265531.1, read as the reverse complement.
TGACCCTCAGATAGATAGATAGATAGATAGATAGATAGATAGATAGATAGATAGATATTGACCCTCAGATAGATTTCATTTCGCTAGGCGATCCTAGCATGTGTTAGCATTATGCTAGCACAATTTTATCATGTTTTAACACTTCGCTAGGCGATGCTAGCATGTGTTAGCATGATGCTAGCATGTGTTAGCATGATGCTAGCACGTTTTTAGCATGTTTTAGCACTTCGCTAGGCGATGGCTAGCATGTGTTAGCATGATGCTAGCACGTTTTTAGCATTTTTAGCACTTCGCTAGGGGATGCTTAGCACGTTTTAGCATTTTTTAGCACTTCGCTAGGCGATTTTAGCATGATGCTAAGCACGTTTTTAGCATTTTTTAGCACTTCGCTAGGCGATGCTAGCATGTGTTATCATGATGTTAACACGTTTTTAGCATTTTTTAAAACTTCGCTAGGCGATGCTAGCATGTGTTATCATGATGTTAGCACGTTTTTAGCATGGTTTAGCACTTCCCTAGGCGACGCTAGCATGTGTTAGCATGATGCTAGCACGTTTTAGCATTTTTAGCACTCGGCTAGGCGATGCTAGCATGTGTTAGCATGATGCTAGCACGTTTTTAGCATGTTTTAGCACTTCGCTAAGCGATGCTAGCATGTTTTAGCATGATGCTAACACGTTTTTAGCATGTTTTAGCACTTCGCTAGGCGATGCTATGATGTGTTAGCATGATGCTTAGCACGTTTTAGCATGTTTTAGCGCTTCGCTAGGCGATGCTAGCATGTGTTAGCATGATGCTTGCTACGTTTTTAGCATGTTTTAGCGCTCGCTAGGCGATGCTTAGCATGTGTTAGCATGATGCTAGCATGTTTTTAGCATTTTTAGCACTTCGCTAGGGGATGCTAAGACGTTTTAGCATTTTTAGCACTTCGCTAGGCGATTTTAGCATGATGCTATGCACGTTTTTAGCATTTTTAGCACTTCGCTAGGCGATGCTAGCATGTGTTATCATGATGTTAACACGTTTTTAGCATTTTTAAAACTTAGCTAGGCGATGCTAGCATGTGTTATCATGATGTTAGCAAGTTTTTAGCATGGTTTAGCACTTCCCTAGGCGACGCTAGCATGTGTTAGCATGATGCTAGCACGTTTTTAGCATTTTTTAGCACTTCGCTAGGCGATGCTAGCATGTGTTAGCATGATGCTATGACGTTTTAGCATGTTTTAGCACTTCGCTAGGCGATGCTAGCATGTTTTAGCATGATGCTAGCACGTTTTTAGCATGTTTTAGCACTTCGCTAGGCGATGCTAGCATGTGTTAGCATGATGCTAGCACGTTTTTAGCATTTTTTAGCACTTCGCTAGGCGATGCTATGATGTGTTAGCATGATGCTAGCACGTTTTTAGCATGTTTTAGCACTTCGCTAGGCGATGCTAGCATGTGTTAGCATGATGCTAGCACGTTTTTAGCATTTTTTAGCACTTCGCTATGCTATGATGTGTTAGCATGATTCCCAAACAAATGACTCTAATGAGCCAGTTCTTTTGAATCTACAATGTGAAACTTACAGTGTGACCAGTGTAGTCTGATTCCCAAATTAATGACTCTAATCAGCCAGTTCTATTGACTCTACAGTGTAGTGTTAAAAAAGTTTAACTCAGTTGATAGATAGATAGATAGATAGATAGATAGATAGATAGATAGATAGATAGATAGATATTTATCCTCAGATAGATAGATAGATAGATAGATAGATAGATATTTATCCTCAGATAGATAGATAGATAGATAGATAGATAGATATTTATCCTCAGATAGATAGATAGATAGATAGATAGATAGATAGATAGATAGATAGATAGATAGATAGATAACACATTTTTAGCATGTTTTAGCGTGTGGCTATGAAGATTTTAGGTCATTACTTTTTGGCTGCTTGATAAAAGAAATCCTCTGAGGGAGACAGAGAGGGAGAGATGCAGGGCTGACAGGCCCTTTTTGTCTGTGTGTGTGAAAATGGCAGTTGAGATTTAAATTTCTGAACATTCCGCAATGTTAAGTCAATGGGAGTTTTTTCCAAGTTTGATCGTCATTTTTAGGAAAACCGTAAGTCCGATCAGTTAGAAAAGATATAGCACACTATTCGGGATTAGTCTGAAGGTCTGTGCCGAGTTTGGTGCCTGTAGCTTAAAAGCTCTAGGAGGAGATAGTCTTGGTAATTTTAGTCTCAGAAGAATAATAATAATAATAATAATAATAATAAGTTTAAATAGGATTTCAGTAAGTTGGCTCTCACAAGCCAACTTAATAAGTTTAAATAGGATTTCAGTAAGTTGGCTCTCACAAGCCAACTTAACTAGAAAAAAAAGTTCGTCGAGACAAACTTTAAGTTGGCTTGTGAAAGTTTGGACCAGAAAGTTTGAAGAAGTTTAAAGTAGTTTGAATTTTAAATTTGTTTATAGTTTAAATTAGTTTGTATTTTAAATTAGTTTAAAGTAGTTTATAGTTTAAATTAGTTTAGTTTAAATTAGTTTAAAGTAGTTTAAAGTTTAACTTAGTTGCTAGATAGATAGATAGATAGATAGATAGACAGACAGACACTCAGATGGATAGAGAGATAGATAGATAGATATTTACCCTCAGATAGATAGATAGATAGATAGATAGATAGACATTGACCCTCAGATAGATAGATAGACAACAGACATACAGAGAGACAGATAGATAGATAGATATTGACCCTCAGATAGATAGATAGATGGATGGATGGATGGATGGATGGATGGATTGATTGATTGATCCTTGCTACCCTGAGTCCCATGAACAAAGCCAGAAGTCTTTATGTTGTTCTGTTGCAGAGATATGTGATTTGTTACTCGGTTGCTAGGGTAACCCCATATGGTTGCTAGGCAGTTACCATAGTGATACTTATCAAGTCTTCTTGCCATCCTGATTGAAATAAATCAACCCAGAAGTCTCTCTGATTTTCTGGTGCAGAGATATGTGATTTGTTACTCGGTTGCTAGGGTAACCCCATCTGGTTGTTAGGCAGTTACCATAGTGATACTTATCAAGTCTTCTTGACATCCTGATTGAAATAAACCAACCCAGAAGTCTCTACGATTTTCTGGTCCAGAGATAAGTGATTTGTTACTCGGTTGCTAGGGTAACCCAATGTGGTTGCTAGGCAGTTACCATAGTGATACTTATCAAGTCTCCTTGACATCCTGATTGAAATAAATCAACCCAGAAGTCTCTACGATTATCTGGTGCAGAGATATGTGATTTGTTACTTGGTTGCTAGGGTAACCACATCTGGTTGCTAGGCAGTTACCATAGTGATACTAATGAAGTCTCTTTGCCATCCTGATTGAAATAAGTCAATCCGGAAGTCTCTACGTTTTTCTGATGCAGAGATATTTGATTTGTTACTCGGTTGCTAAGGTAACCCCATGTGGTTGCTAGGCAGTTACCATAGTGATACTTATCAAGTCTCCTTGCCATCCTGATTGAAATAAATGAACCCAGAAGTCTCTCTGATTTTCTGGTGCAGAGATATAGTTATTGCTAAGCGGTTGCTAGGGTACTCTGTTTAGTTGCTAGGGAGTGGCTTGACAGCTGCCAATCATGAAACTCCAAAGGCTGCTTGTCAGTATGAATGATATAAACCAACTCCCATGCCTCTGTGACATTCAGAATGGAAGATATCCCTCTATGGATTTTGGTTGTTAAGGTGCTCGACAATGGTTGCTAGGGAGGGGCTAGGAAGTGTTGAGGTGATTCATGATTGGCTGTTTGCTGCCCCGAGTCAAACGAGACCACCCTTGTGTTTCTATGACACTTCTATCCGGAGATATCCCTTTGATATCTTTCATTAGAAGTCTATGGGAGTTGTTGCTAAGGTGCTTTAAATTGTTGCTAGGGCGTGGCTTGATAGCTTCACAATGATCCCGAGAGACTGATTGGTCGTCTGAGTAAAATGAGCCTGCCCCTTGTCTCTATGACACTGTGATCCAGAGCTATGTTCAATACAAAATCCCTATGCAATGAGGGAGAGAGAGAGGAGAGATGCAGGGCTGACAGGCCCTTTTGTCTTTGTGTGTTCCCAAATTAATGACTCTAATGAGCCGGTTCTTTTGACTCTACAGTGTGAAACATACAGTGTGACCAGTGTAGTCTGATTCCCAAATGAATGACTCTAATGCTACGTTCACACCGGACGCGAATAGCGCGTCAAATTCGCGCCTACCGCGTCTAGTTATACGCTTGACCACTTTGAATCCATTACGCGTCAAGAGCTGAAATTGACGCGCGTAAAAAACAAGTTTGAAGCGAAATTCTGCGCGTGACGCGCGTCAGAGGCGAAATCCGTTGACGGCCATCTTTTACAAGATGGCTGATGTTGATCGAGCATTCGTGGAGAGAGTCACCGCTCTGTATTTGCTCTGGAGAGCAGAACAGCGGCGTATGGGTCATCGTCGCCATACTTGGGTCCACCAGACCCTCCGAGGCGTTCCCAGTTCGGCGAATTTCATCATTTGCTCCAGGAGCTGCGCCTGGATGACGGCCGCTTTCAGCGGTACTTCCGCTTGTCCACGCCCAGTTTGATGACCTGTTGTCCGCGATCGGAGCGAGGATCACCCTTCAGGACACCAACTACAGGCTCTATCCCAGCTGCGGAGCGCCTGTCCATCTGTCTTCGGTTAGTAAATGTATATAAAATGTTAAATACAGTATATTAAATATATGTTACTTTACGCTATGCTAGCAATGTTTTTCAAACTGTGTGGTACGGATACCACTGTTGGTGCTCTTTCTAGTGATACTCAGTTAACTGCTGTAACGTTAACCTAAAAAATAAAATATTATTTTGGCAGGCGTGATAATGTCTCTATCTGTAAGCAATATGTAGTGCTCTTTCTAGTGATAACGTTACTCGGTTAACTGCTATAACCTAAAAATGATACTGTCATGTCTCTATCTGTAAGCAATATGTAGTAACGTTACTCTTTCTTTTGATAATCAGTTATTGGTTATTGGCACACTAGTGATTTAAAACATATACACATATACCCTTTTGTTTTGAAGATTCAAAACTTTGTTAAATTGCTTGCAAAATTGCTAGCAAACAAACAAATATGGTGCATTAAAGTAAAACAGACTGGTTATTATATATAGTTGAATATGTAACTACAAGTGTACTTATAAAAATATTTTCTAGGTTTCTTGCCACAGGGGACTCATTCAGGACCATAGCGTCCAGCTTCAGGGTTGGTGTCTCAACAGTGAGCCAGATCGTCCACCAGGTTGTGACTGCAATCTGGGACTGTCTTGTGGAGGAGTACATGGCTGTGCCCACCACTGATGACTGGAGGTCCATCGCAGAAGGATTCCAGGAGCGGTGGAACTACCCTCTATGCTGTCCTCCAGAGAGGCGTGTCTTCAATTACCGCCTCTCCAGAGCCAGGCTGGTGGTGGAGAACGCCTTTGGCATCCTCTCCTCACAGTGGAGGATGTACCGCCGCCTCATCGAGGTCCACCCAGAAGTTGCGGAGAAGTGTGTGAAGGCGACGTGTCTTCTCCACAACTTTCTGAGGTGTTCGGAGGGAGAGAGGCACCTGCTGCGAGGGGCGGGACATGCTGGAGAGGAGCCACTGCCAGGTCTGGGTCGGGTTGCGGCCAACAACTCCTCCAGAGAGGCACTCCGGGTGAGGGATGTCTTCATGGCACACTTCTCGGCGGAGGGAGCAGTACCATGGCAGCCGACGGAGTAGCGTTTGAAGTCCTCCTCATGACTTTCCCACAACGGCTCTTTTAAGAGCCACCCACAAACCTGTAAAGAGCTAAACTATCTAAAAATAGTCCATTATTATTTTATTTTGTTTTTTTCCCCCCAGGTTGTCAGCCCCAGTTCCAGGATGTCAGGTCCACAACATGCACATTTATTAAGTTGAGACTTTTTAAAAATGTCAGGTTTTCCATGGTAGTATATCAGGTTAAATTATTTATTTATTTTTGTTTTGATGATAAATGGAGCCAGCCTCAAAAGTAATTAACCTGTCCTGTGTTTTTTTCCTTATTCAACACTGTCCAGACACTAATGTTGGTTGTCTTTACATTACAATAATAATGTTTCATATAATCTAGCTTTAGATATGGAATAAATAGCAATCAATACAAAATCAAAATGTCTCATATATTGAAATCAAGTTATGTGATAAAAGATTTGCTTTGTTTGTGCATTAGAACCACACCAGGCATTTAGTCATATTACAAAATAATTTATTGAGGCCAAACTTATGAAGTAATTTTAGGTATAACATTAAAAAACATATTTAGGCAAAACTTAAAAACAATTATTTAGGCAAAACATATAAAATAACAATATGAACTGAAAAAAATGAACAATATGTGCAAACTATTTACATTAAGAGACAGGAACAAAAAGGATCTCAGCTTGGAAGGTGGAAGAGCCACAGGGAGCGGCATAGGAGAAGAGGAAGGAGGGCAGCAGGCAGCTAGGCTCCTGATTGGTTAACGTGGCGAATTGGCGCTAAAGTTCAGATTTTTCAACTCGGGCGGCAGACGCGAATCGCGTCAAGCGCGAATGCACAAAATGCACCATTCTCGCAATGTCAGCGAACTTGGCGCTTGAATGAGGCGTATTCGCGTCTACAGCGCGCGCTCTACGCCTCATTAGCGCCGCAGGAATTTTTTACGCGCGTAACGCGTCTTTGCATTGACTTAACAATGAAATCACTCGCGCCTGACGCGCTATTCGCGTCCGGTGTGAACGTAGCATAATGAGCCGGTTCTTTTGAATCTACAGTGTGAAACATACAGTGTGACCAGTGTAGTCTGATTCCCAAATTAATGACTCTAATGATCCAGTTCTTTTGAATCTACAGTGTGAAACATACAGTGTGACCAGTGTAGTCTGATTCCCAAATTAATGACTCTAATGAGCCAGTTCTTTTGAATCTACAATGTGAAAAATACAGTGTGACCAGTTTAGTCTGATTCCCAAATGAATGACTCTAATGAGCCAGTTCTTTTGAATCTACAATGTGAAACATACAGTGTGACCAGTGTAGTCTGATTCCCAAACTAATGACTCTAATGAGCCAGTTCTACAGTGTAGTGTTAAAAAAGTTTAACTTAGTTGCTAGATAGATAGATAGATAGATAGATAGATAGATAGATAGATAGATAGATAGATAGATAGATATTTACCCTCAGATAGATAGATAGATAGATAGATAGATAGATATTGACCCTCAGATAGATGCTAGCACGTTTTTAGCATGTTTTAGCGTGTGGCTAGGAAGATTTTAGGTCATTACTTTTTGGCTGCTTGATAAAAGAAATCCTCTGAGGGAGAGAGAGAGGGAGAGATGCAGGGCTGACAGGCCCTTTTTGTCTGTGTGTGTGAAAATGTCAGTTGGAATTTGAATTTCTGAACATTCCGCAATGTTAAGTCAATGGGAGTTTTTTCGAGTTTGATCATCATTTTTAGGAAAACCGTAAGTCCGATCAGTTAGAAAAGATATAGCACACTATTAGGGATTAGTCTGAAGGTCTGTGCCGAGTTTGGTGCCTGTAGCTTAAAAGCTCTAGGAGGAGTTAGTCTTGGTAATTTTAGTCTCAGAATAATAATAATAATAATAATAACTAGATAGGTACATTTCCTGAAGAAAATGTGAGTGGTGCTTGCCGTGGCAAAACTCGTCAAACAGCATGTTGTAACTGGAAAAGAACAAAAATTATGGTCATAAATAAATCAACCCAGAAGTCTGTACGATTTTCTGGTGCAGAAATATGTGATTTGTTACTCGGTTGCTAGGGTAAGCCCGTGTGGTTGCTATGCAGTTACCAAGGTAATACAATACATGGCTCCTTTCCATCCTGAGTGAAATAAGTCAACCCGGAAGTCTGTAGTGTGTTCTGGTGCAGAGATATGTGATATGTTGCTCGGTTGCTAGGGTAACTCCATCTGGTTGCTAGGCAGTTACCATAGTGATACTAATCAAGTCTCCTGGCCATCCTGATTAAAATAAATCAACCCGGAAGTCTCTATGTTTTTGTGATGCAGAGATATGTGATTTTTTACTCGGTTGCTAGGGTAACCCCATGTGGTTGCTAGGCAGATACCATAGTGATACTAATCAAGTGTCCTTGCCATCCTTATTGAAATAAGTCAACCCGGAAGTCTCTACGTTTTTCTGATGCAGAGATATGTGATTTGTTACACGGTTGCTAGGGTAAGCCCATCTGGTTGCTAGGCAGTTACCATAGTGATACTAATGAAGTCTCCTTGCCATCCTGATTGAAATAAGTCAACCCGGAAGTCTCTATGTTTTTGTGATGCAGAGATATGTGATTTTTTACTTTCGGTTGCTAGGGTAACCCCATCTGGTTGCTAGGCAGATACCATAGTGATACTAATCAAGTGTCCTTGCCATCCTTATTGAAATAAGTCAACCCGGAAGTCTCTACGTTTTTCTGATGCAGAGATATGTGATTTGTTACTCGGTTGCTAGGGTAAGCCCATCTGGTTGCTAGGCAGTTACCATAGTGATACTAATGAAGTCTCCTTGCCATCCTGATTGAAGTAAGTCAACCCGGAAGTCTCTATGTTTTTGTGATGCAGAGATATGTGATTTGTTACTCGGTTGCTAGGGTAAGCCCATCTGGTTGCTAGGCAGTTACCATAGTGATACTAATGAAGTGTCCTTGCCATCCTGATTGAAATAAGTCAACCCGGAAGTCTCTACGTTTTTCTGATGCAGAGATATGTGATTTGTTACTTCGGTTGCTAGGGTAACCCCATCTGGTTGCTAGGCAGTTAACATAGTGATACTTATCAAGTCTCCTTGCCATCCTGATTGAAATAAATCAACCCAGAAGTCTCTCTGATTTTCTGGTGCAGAGATATAGTTACTGCTAAGCGGTTGCTAGGGTACTCTGTGTAGTTGCTAGGGAGTGGCTTGGCAGCTGCCAATCATGAATCTCCAAAGGCTGCTTGTCAGTATGAATGATATAAACCAACTCCCATGCCTCTGTGACATTCAGAATGGAAGATATCCCTCTATGGATTTTGGTTGTTAAGGTGCTCGACAATGGTTGCTAGGGAGGGGCTAGGAAGTGTTGAAGTGATGCATGATTGGCTGTTTGCTGTCCCGAGTCAAGCGAGACCACCCTTGTGTTTCTATGACACTTCTATCCGGAGATATCCCTTTGATCTTTTTCAATAGAAGTCTATGGGACTTGTTGCTAAGGTGCTCTTAATGGTTGCTAGGGCGTGGCTTGATAGCTTCACAATGATCCAGAGAGACTGATTGGTTGTCTGAGTAAAATGAGCCCACCCCTCGTCTCTATGACACTGTGATCCAGAGCTATGTTCAATACAAATCCCTATGCCTTTTCATTTCATGGGCCGTCCTACACCATTATAAGTCAATTGGGGCATTTTTGGGCAGCTCCTGCCCCCAGGGGTGCAACTTTTACCCCATATTGAGGTATGCTCTTACAGAGCCTGCCAGCCTCTTCAAATGTGGCAAATCACACGTTTCTCACGAAATCCTAAGCTTGGAGCTGTGGCGTCAAAGTTTGTCTCAATTTTAAGTCTATGGGATTTTTCAGGCCGCTTTTTTGCCCCTGGGGCAAATACCGTACCCGATAAGCTTATAAAAGTCATAGCACACGTGTCCTCAATAGGCCGTTCGATTTGATACCTCATTAGTGGGTCTACGCCAAGCGGTCTTGGGACGAGTTAGGTGCCGAAGTTTTGTTAAGAGATATAATAAAAATAAAAATAAAAAGTATAATAAGTATGTGAGATTACAATAGTGATGCTTTGCAAGCACCACTAATAAGTTTAAATAGGATTTCAGTAAGTTGGCTCTCACAAGCTTTGTCGAGACAAACTTTAAGTTGGCTTGTGAAAGTTTGGACCAGAAAGTTTGAAGTTTAAAGTAGTTTGAAGTTTAAAGTAGTTTGAAGTTTAAATTAGTTTAAAGTTTAAATTAGTTTGAATTTTAAAGTAGTTTGAAGATTAAATTAGTTCAAAGTTTAAATTAGTCTAAAGTTTAAATTAGTTTGAATTTTAAAGTAGTTTATTGTTTAAAGTAGTTTGAAGTTTAAAGTAGTTTATAGTTTAAATTAGTTTAAAGTTTAAATTAGTTTAAAGTTTAAAGTAGTTTGTAGTTTAAAGTAGTTAAAAGTTTAACTTAGTTGCTAGATAGATAGATAGATAGATAGATAGATAGATAGATAGATAGATAGACAATCAGATAGATAGATAGAGAGATAGGTAGATAGATATTTACCCTCAGATAGATAGATAGATATAGATAGATAAATATTTACCCTCAGATAGATAGATAGATATTGACCCTCAAATAGATAGATAGATATTGACCCTCAGATAGATAGATAGATAGATAGACAGACAGATAGATGCTAGTACGTTTTTAGCATTTTTTAGTACTTCGCTAGGTGATACTAGCATGTGTTAGCATGATGCTAGCACATTTTTAGCATCTTTTAGCACTTCGCTTGGCGATGCTAGCATGTGTTAGCATGATGCTAGCATGTTTTTAGCATGTTTTCGCACTCCGCTAGGCGATGCTAGCATGTGTTAGCATGATGCTAGTACGATTTTAGCATGTTTTAGCACTTCGCTAGGCGATGCTAGCATGTGTTAGCATGATGGTAGCACGTTTTTAGCATGTTTTAGCACTTCGCTAGGCGATGCTAGCATGTGTTAGCATGATGCTACCATGTTTTTAGCATGTTTTAGCACTTCGCTAGGTGATGCTAACATGTGTTAGCATGGTGCTAGCACGTTTTTAGCATTTTTAGCACTTCGCTAGGCGATGCTTAGCATGTGTTAGCATGATGCTTAGCATGTTTTTAGCATGTTTTAGCACTCCGCTACGCGATGCTAGCATGTGTTAGCATGATGCTAGCACGTTTTTAGCATTTTTTAGCACTTCGCTAGGCGATGCTAGCATGTGTTAACATGATGCTATCACGTTTTTAGCATGTTTTAGCACTTCGCTAGTCAATGCTAGCACGTTTTTAGCATGTTTTCGCACTTCGTTAGGCGATGCTAGCATGTGTTAGCATGATACTAGCATGTTTTTAGCATTTTTTAGCACTTCGCTAGGCGATGCTACCATGTGTTAGCATGATGCTAGCACGTTTTTAGCATGTTTTAGCACTTCGCTAGGCGATGCTACCATGTGTTAGCATGATGCTAGCACGTTTTTAGCATTTTTTAGCACTTCGCTAGGCGATGCTAGCATGTGTTAACATGATGCTAACATGTTTTTAGCATGTTTTAGCACTTCGATAGGCGATGCTAGCATGTGTTAGCATGATGCTATCACGTTTTTAGCATTTTTTAGCACTTTGCTAGGCGATGCTACCATGTGTTAGCATGATGCTAGCACATTTTTAGCATGTTTTAGCACTTCGCTAGTCAATGCTAGCATGTGTTAGCATGATGCTAGCACATTTTTAGCATGTTTTAGCGTGTGGCTAGGAAGATTTTAGGTCATTACTTTTTGGCTGCTTGATAAAAGAAATCCTCTGAGGGAGAGAGAGAGAGGGAGAGATGCAGGGCTGACAGGCCCTTTTTGTGTGTGTGTGTGTGAAAATGTCAGTTGGAATTTGAATTTCTGAACATTCCGCAATGTTAAGTCAATGGGAGTTTTTTCTGAGTTTGATCGTCATTTTTAGGAAAACCGTAAGTCCGATCAGTTAGAAAAGATATAGCACACTATTCGGGATTAGTCTGAAGGTCTGTGCCGAGTTTGGTGCCTGTAGCTTAAAAGCTCTAGGAGGAGTTAGTCTTGGTAATTTTAGTCTCAGAATAATAATAATAACTAGATAGGTACATTTCCTGAAGAAAATGTGAGTGGTGCTTGTCGTGGCAAAACCCCTCCTTGTTGCTAGGCAGTTACCATAGTGATCATAATCAAGTGTCTTTGCCATCCTGATTGAAATAAACCAACCCAGAAGTATCTACGTTTTTGTGATGCAGAGATATGTGATTTGTTACTTGGTTGCTAGGGTAACCCCATATGGTTGCTAGGCAGTTACCATAGTGATACTAATGAAGTCTCCTTGCCATCCTGAGTAAAATAAGTCAACCCGGAAGTCTCTACTGTTTTCTAGTGCAGAGATATGTGATTTGTTACTCGGTTGCTAGGGTAACCCCATCTGGTTGCTAGGCAGTTACCATAGTGATAGTAATCAAGTGTCCTTGCCATCCTGAGTGAAATAAATCAACCCAGAGGTCTGTGATATTTTCTGGTGCAGAGATATGTGATTTGTTACTTGGTTGCTAGGGTAACCCCATCTGGTTGCTAGGCAGTTACCATAGTGATAGTAATAAAGTGTCCTTGCCATCCTGAATGAAATAAATCAACCCAGAGGTCTGTACTATTTTGTGGTGCAGAGATATGTGATTTGTTACTCGGTTGCTAGGGTAACACCATCTGTTTGCTAGGCAGTTACCATAGTGATAGTAATCAAGTGTCCTTGCCATCCTGAGTGAAATAAATCAACCCAGAGGTCTGTACTATTTTCTGGTGCAGAGATATGTGATTTGTTACTCGGTTGCTAAGGTAACCCCATCTGGTTTCTAGGCAGTTACCATAGTGATACTAATCAAGTGTGCTTGCCATCCTGAGTGAAATAAGTCAACCCGGAAGTCTCTACGTTTTTCTGATGCAGAGATATGTGATTTGTTACTCGGTTGCTAGGGTAAGCCCATGTGGTTGCTAGGAAGTTACCATAGTGATACTAATGAAGTCTCCTTGTCATCCTGATTGAAATAAGTCAACCCGGAAGTCTCTATGTTTTTGTGATGCAGAGATATGTGATTTGTTACTCGGTTGCTAGGGTAAGCCCATCTGGTTGCTAGGCAGTTACCATAGTGATACTAATCAAGTCTCCTGGCCATCCTGATGAAAATAAATCAACCCAGAATTCTCTTCAATTTTCTGGTGCAGAGATATGTGATTTGTTACTCGGTTGCTAGGGTAACCCCTCCTTGTTGCTAGGCAGTTACCATAGTGATCATAATCAAGTGTCTTTGCCATCCTGATTGAAATAAACCAACCCAGAAGTATCTACGTTTTCTGATGCAGAGATATGTGATTTGTTACTTGGTTGCTAGGGTAACCCCATATGGTTGCTAGGCAGTTACCATAGTGATACTAATGAAGTGTCCTTGCCATCCTGAGTAAAATAAGTCAACCCGGAAGTCTCTACTGTTTTGTAGTGCAGAGATATGTGATTTGTTACTCGGTTGCTAGGGTAACCCCATCTGGTTGCTAGGCAGTTACCATAGTGATAGTAATCAGGTCTCCTTGCCATCCTGAGTGAAATAAACCAACCCAGAAGTCTGTACGTTTTTCTGATGCAGAGATATGTGATTTGTTACTTGGTTGCTAGGGTAACCCCATATGGTTGCTAGGCAGTTACCATAGTGATAGTAATGAAGTCTCCTTGCCATCCTGAGTGAAATAAGTCAACCCGTAAATCTCTACAAATTTCTGGTGGAAAGATATGTGATTTGTTACTCGGTTGCTAGGTTAACCCCATCTGGTTTCTAGGCAGTTACCATAGTGATACTAATCAAGTCTCCTGGCCATCCTGATTAAAATAAATCAACCCAGAATTCTCTTCAATTTTCTGGTGCAGAGATATGTGATTTGTTACTCGGTTGCTAGGGTAACCCCTCCTTGTTGCTAGGCAGTTACCATAGTGATCATAATCAAGTGTCTTTGCCATCCTGATTGAAATAAACCAACCCAGAAGTATCTACGTTTTCTGATGCAGAGATATGTGATTTGTTACTTAGTTGCTAGGGTAACCCCATATGGTTGCTAGGCAGTTACCATAGTGATACTAATGAAGTCTCCTTGCCATCCTGAGTAAAATAAGTCAACCCGGAAGTCTCTACTGTTTTCTAGTGCAGAGATATGTGATTTGTTACTCGGTTGCTAGGGTAACCCCATCTGGTTGCTAGGCAGTTACCATAGTGATAGTAATCAAGTGTCCTTGCCATCCTGAGTGAAATAAATCAACCCAGAGGTCTGTGATATTTTCTGGTGCAGAGATATGTGATTTGTTACTTGGTTGCTAGGGTAACCCCATCTGGTTGCTAGGCAGTTACCATAGTGATAGTAATAAAGTGTCCTTGCCATCCTGAATGAAATAAATCAACCCAGAGGTCTGTACTATTTTGTGGTGCAGAGATATGTGATTTGTTACTCGGTTGCTAGGGTAACCCCATCTGGTTGCTAGGCAGTTACCATAGTGATACTAATCAAGTGTCCTTGCCAGCCTGATTGAAATAAGTCAACCCGGAAGTCTCTATGTTTTTGTGATGCAGAGATATGTGATTTGTTACTCGGTTGCTAGGGTAAGCCCATCTGGTTGCTAGGCAGTTACCATAGTGATACTAATGAAGTGTCCTTTCCATCCTGATTGAAATAAGTCAACCCGGAAGTCTCTACGTTTTTCTGATGCAGAGATATGTGATTTGTTACTCGGTTGCTAGGGTAACCCCATCTGGTTGCTAGGCAGTTACCATAGTGATACTAATCAAGTCTCCTTGCCATCCTGATTGAAATAAATCAACCCAGAAGTCTCTCTGATTTTCTGGTGCAGAGATATAGTTACTGCTAAGCGGTTGCTAGGGTACTCTGTTTAGTTGCTAGGGAGTGGCTTGGCAGCCGCCAATCATGAATCTCCAAAGGCTGCTTGTCAGTATGAATGATATAAACCAACTCCCATGCCTCTGTGACATTCAGAATGGAAGATATCCCTCTATGGATTTTGGTTGTTAAGGTGCTCGACAATGGTTGCTAGGGAGGGGCTAGGAAGTGTTGATTTGATGCATGATTGGCTGTTTGCTGTCCCGAGTCAAACGAGACCACCCTTGTGTTTCTATGACACTTCTATCCGGAGATATCCCTTTGATATGTTTCAATAGAAGTCTGTGGGACTTGTTGCTAAGGTGCTCTTAATGGTTGCTAGGGCGTGGCTTGATAGCTTCACAATGATCCTGAGAGACTGATTGGTCGTCTGAGTAAAATGAGCCCACCCCTCGTCTCTATGACACTGTGATCCAGAGCTATGTTCAATACAAATCCCTATGCCTTTTCATTTCATGGGCCGTCCTACACCATTATAAGTCAATTGGGGCATTTTTGGGCAGCTCCTGCCCCCCAGGGGTGCAACTTTTACCCCATATTGAGGTATGCTCTTACAGAGCCTGCCAGCCTCTTCAAATGTGGCAAATCACACGTTTCTACTGAAATCCTCAGCTTGGAGCTGTGACGCGTCAAAGTTTGTCTCAATGTTAAGTCTATGTGATTTTTCGGCCGCTTTTTTGCCCCTGGGGCAAATACCGTACCCCGATACGCTTATAAAAGTCATAGCACACGTGTCCTCAATAGGCCGTTCGATTTGACACCTCATTCGTGGGTCTACGCCAAGCGGTGCTGGGACGAGTTAGGTGCCGAAGTTTTGTTAAGAGATATAAAAATAAAAATAAAAATAAAAATAAAAATAATAAGTATGTGAGATTACAATAGTGATGCTTTGCAAGCACCACTAACTAGAAAAAAGTTCAGATCAGAGACAAACTTTAAGTTGGCTTGTGAAAGTTTGGACCAGAAAGTTTGAAGTTTAAAGTAGTTTGAAGTTTAAATTAGTTTATAGTTTAAATTAGTTTAAAGTTTAAATTAGTCTAAAGTTTAAATTAGTTTGAATTTTAAAGTAGTTTGAAGTTTAAATTAGTTTATAGTTTAAATTAGTTTAAAGTTTAAATTAGTCTAAAGTTTAATTTGGTTTGAATTTTAAAGTAGTTTGAAGTTTAAATTAGTTTAAAGTTTAAATTAGTTTGAATTTTAAAGTAGTTTATAGTTTAAAGTAGTTTGAAGTTTAAAGTAGTTTATAGTTTAAAGGAGTTAAAAGTTTAACTTAGTTGCTAGATAGATAGGTAGACACTCAGATAGATAGATAGAGAGATAGATAGATAGATATTTACCCTCAGATAGATAGATAGATAGATATTGACCCTCAAATAGATAGATAGATATAGATAGATAGATATTTATCCTCAGATAGATAGATAGATAGATATTGACCCTCAAATAGATAGATAGATAGATAGATATTGACCCTCAGATAGATAGATAGACAGACAGATAGATGCTAGCACGTTTTTAGCATGTTTTAACACTTCGCTAGGTGATGCTAACATGTGTTAGCATGATGCTAGCATGTTTTTAGCATGTTTTAGCACTCCGCTAGGCGATGCTAGCATGTGTTAGCATGATGCTAGCACGTTTTTAGCATGTTTTAGCATTTCGCTAGGCGATGCCAGCATGTGTTAGCATGATGCTAGCACGTTTTTAGCATGTTTTAGCACTTCGCTAGGCGATGCTAGCATGTGTTAGCATGATGCTATCATGTTTTTAGCATTTTTTAGCACTTTGCTAGGCGATACTAGCATGTGTTAGCATGATGCTATCATGTTTTTAGCATTTTTTAGCACTTTGCTAGGCGATGCTAGCATGTGTTAGCATGATGCTAGCACATTTTTAGCATGTGTTAGCACTTCGCTAGTCAATGCTAGCATGTGTTAGCATGATGCTAGCATGTTTTTAGCATGTTTTAGCGTGTGTCTAGGAAGATTTTAGGTCATTACTTTTTGGCTACTTGATAAAAGAAATCCTCTGAGGGAGAGAGAGGGAGAGATGCAGGGCTGACAGGCCCTTTTTGTCTGTGTGTGTTCCCAAATTAATGACTCTAATGAGCCGGTTCTACGGTGTAGTGTTAAAAAATTTTAACTTAGTTGCTAGATAGATAGATAGATAGATAGACACTCAGATAGATAGATAGAGAGATAGGTAGATAGATATTTACCCTCAGATAGATAGATAGATATAGAAAGAGAAATATTTACCCTCAGATAGATAGATAGATAGATAGATAGATAGATAGATAGATAGATAGATAGACAGACAGATAGATGCTAGCACGTTTTTAGCATTTTTTAGTACTTTGCTAGGTGATACTAGCATGTGTTAGCATGATGCTAGCACGTTTTTAGCATGTTTTAGCGACCTGCTAGGCGATGCTAACATGTGTTAGCATGATGCTAGCATGTTTTTATCATTTTTTGCACTGCTAAGAGCGATGCTTAGCATGTGTTAGCATGATGCTAGCATGTTTTTAGCATTTTTAGCACTTCCTAAGCGATGCTAGCATGTGTTAGCATGATGATAGACGTTTTTAGCATGTTTTAACACTTGCTAGGCGATGCTAACATGTGTTAGCATGATGCTATGACGTTTTAGCATGTTTTAGCACTTGAGCTTGGCGTGCTAGCATGTGTTAACATGATGCTAGCACTTTTTTAGCATGTTTTAGCACTTCACTAGGCGATGCTAGCATGTGTTACCAGTGTAGACTGATTCCCAAACAAATGACTCTAATGAGCCGGTTCTTTTGAATCTACAGTGTGAAACATACAGTGTGACCAGTGTAGTCTGATTCCCAAATTAATGACTCTAATGAGCCAGTTCTTTTGAATCTAAAATGTGAAACATACAGTGTGACCAGTGTAGTCTGATTCCCAAATTAATGACTCTAATGAGCTGGTTCTTTTGAATCTACAGTGTGAAACATACAGTGTGACCAGTGTAGTGTGATTCCCAAATGAATGACTCTAATGAGCCAGTTCTTTTGAATCTACAATGTGAAACATACAGTGTGACCAGTGTAGTCTGATTCCCAAATGAATGACTCTAATGAGCCAGTTCTTTTGAATCTACAGTGTGAAACATACAGTGTGACCAGTTTAGTCTGATTCCCAAATTAATGACTCTAATGAGCCGGTTCTTTTGAATCTACAGTGTGAAACATACAGTGTGACCAGTGTAGTCTGATTCCCAAATGAATGACTCTAATGAGCCAGTTCTTTTGAATCTACAGTGTGAAACATACAGTGTGACCAGTTTAGTCTGATTCCCAAATGAATGACTCTAATGAGCCGGTTCTTTTGAATCTACAATGTGAAACTTACAGTGTGACCAGTTTAGTCTGATTCCCAAATGAATGACTCTAATGAGCCAGTTCTACAGTGTAGTGTTAAAAAGTTTAACTTAGTTGCTAGATAGATAGATAGATAGATAGATAGATAGATAGATAGATAGATAGATAGATAGATAGATAGATATTGACCCTCAGATAGATGCTAGCACGTTTTTAGCATGTTTTAGCATGTGGCTAGGAAGATTTTAGGTCATTACTTTTTGGCTGCTTGATAAAAGAAATCCTCTGAGGGAGAGAGAGGGAGAGATGCAGGGCTGACAGGCCCTTTGTGTGTGTGTGTGTGAAAATGTCAGTTGGAATTTGAATTTCTGAACATTCCACAATGTTAAGTCAATGGGAGTTTTTTCTGAGTTTGATCGTCATTTTTAGGAAAACCGTAAGTCCGATCAGTTAGAAAAGATATAGCACACTATTCGGGATTAGTCTGAAGGTCTGTGCCGAGTTTGGTGCCTGTAGCTTAAAAGCTCTAGGAGGAGTTAGATATAGAAATTTCAGAGTAAGAATAATAATAATAATAACTAGAAAAAAAAGTTCCTCGAGACAAACTTTAAGTTGGCTTGTGAAAGTTTGGACCAGAAAGTTTGACGAAGTTTAAAGTAGTTTGAATTTTACATTTGTTTATAGTTTAAATTAGTTTAAAGTAGTTTATAGTTTAAATTAGTTTAGTTTAAATTAGTTTAAAGTTTAACTTAGTTGCTAGATAGATAGATAGATAGATAGATAGATAGATAGACAGACAGACAGACACTCAGATAGATAGAGAGATAGATAGATAGATATTTACCCTCAGATAGATAGATAGATAGATAGACAACATACAGACAGAGAGACAGATAGATAGATAGATAGATATTGACCCTCAGATAGATGGATGGATGGATGGATGGATGGATGGATGGATGGATGGATGGATGGATTGATTGATTGATTGATCCTTGCTACCCTGAGTCCCATGAACAAAGCCAGAAGTCTTTATGTTGTTCTGTTGCAGAGATATGTGATTTGTTACTCGGTTGCTAGGGTAACCCCATATGGTTGCTAGGTAGTTACCATAGTGATACTTATCAAGTCTTCTTGCCATCCTGATTGAAATAAATCAACCCAGATGTCTCTACGATTTTCTGTTGCAGAGATATGTGATTTGTTACTCGGTTGCTAGGGTAACCCCATCTGGTTGTTAGGCAGTCACCATAGTGATACTTATCAAGTGTTCTTGACATCCTGATTGAATAAAACCAACCCAGAAGTCTCTACGATTTTCTGGTCCAGAGATATGTGATTTGATACTCGGTTGCTAGGGTAACCCAACGTGGTTGCTAGGCAGTTACCATAGTGATACTTATCAAGTCTCCTTGACATCCTGATTGAAATAAATCAACCCAGAAATCTCTACGATTATCTGGTGCAGAGATATGTGATTTGTTACTTGGTTGCTAGGGTAACCACATCTGGTTGCTAGGCAGTTACCATAGTGATACTAATGAAGTCTCTTTGCCATCCTGATTGAAATAATTCAATCTGGAAGTCTCTACGTTTTTCTGATGCAGAGATATTTGATTTGTTACTCGGTTGCTAAGGTAACCCCATGTGGTTGCTAGGCAGTTACCATAGTGATACTTATCAAGTCTCCTTGCCATCCTGATTGAAATAAATCAACCCAGAAGTCTCTCTGATTTTCTGGTGCAGAGATATGTGATTTGTTACTCGGTTGCTAGGGTAACCCCATGTGGTTTCTAGGCAGTTACCATAGTGATACTTATCAAGTCTCCTTGCCATCCTGATTGAAATAAATGAACCCAGAAGTCTCTCTGATTTTCTGGTGCAGAGATATAGTTATTGCTAAGCGGTTGCTAGGGTACTCTGTTTAGTTGCTAGGGAGTGGCTTGACAGCTGCCAATCATGAAACTCCAAAGGCTGCTTGTCAGTATGAATGATATAAACCAACTCCCATGCCTCTGTGACATTCAGAATGGAAGATATCCCTCTATGGATTTTGGTTGTTAAGGTGCTCGACAATGGTTGCTAGGGAGGGGCTAGGAAGTGTTGAGGTGATTCATGATTGGCTGTTTGCTGCCCCGAGTCAAACGAGACCACCCTAGTGTTTCTATGACACTTCTATCCGGAGATATCCCTTTGATATCTTTCATTAGAAGTCTATGGGAGTTGTTGCTAAGGTGCTTTAAATTGTTGCTAGGGCGTGGCTTGATAGCTTCACAATGATCCCGAGAGACTGATTGGTCGTCTGAGTAAAATGAGCCCGCCCCTTGTCTCTATGACACTGTGATCCAGAGCTATGTTCAATACAAAATCCCTATGCAATGAGGGAGAGAGAGGGAGAGATGCAGGGCTGACAGGCCCTTTTTGTCTGTGTGTGTTCCCAAATTAATGACTCTAATGAGCCGGTTCTTTTGACTCTACAGTGTGAAACATACAGTGTGACCAGTGTAGTCTGATTCCCAAATGAATGACTCTAATGAGCCAGTTCTTTTGAATCTACAATGTGAAACATACAGTGTGACCAGTGTAGTCTGATTCCCAAATGAATGACTCTAATGAGCCAGTTCTTTTGAATCTACAGTGTGAAACATACAGTGTGACCAGTGTAGTCTGATTCCCAAATGAATGACTCTAATGAGCCAGTTCTACAGTGTAGTGTTAAAAAGTTTAACTTAGTTGCTAGATAGATAGATAGATATTTACCCTTAGATATATAGAGAGATAGATATAGATAGATAGAGAGAGAGAGATAGATATTTACCCTCAGATAGATAGATAGATAGATAGATAGATAGATAGATAGATAGATAGATAGATAGATAGATAGATAGATAGATATTGACCCTCAGATAGATGCTATGCACGTTTTTAGCATGTTTTAAGCGTGTGGCTAGGAAGATTTTTAGGTCATTACTTTTTGGCTGCTTGATAAAAGAAATCCTCTGAGGGAGAGAGAGGAGAGATGCAGGGCTGACAGGCCCTTTTTGTCTGTGTGTGTGAAAATGTCAGTTGGAATTTGAATTTCTGAACATTCCGCAATGTTAAGTCAATGGGAGTTTTTTCGAGTTTGATCATCATTTTTAGGAAAACCGTAAGTCCGATCAGTTAGAAAAGATATAGCACACTATTAGGGATTAGTCTGAAGGTCTGTGCCGAGTTTGGTGCCTGTAGCTTAAAAGCTCTAGGAGGAGTTAGTCTTGGTAATTTTAGTCTCAGAAGAATAATAATAATAATAATAACTAGATAGGTACATTTCCTGAAGAAAATGTGAGTGGTGCTTGCCGTGGCAAAACTCGTCAAATAGCCTGCTTGAAAAGAACAGAAGTTGTGGTCATAAATAAATCAACCCAGAAGTCTGTATAATTTTCTGGTGCAGAAATGTGTGATTTGTTACTAGGTTGCTAGGGTAAGCCCATGTGGTTGCTATGCAGTTAGCAAGGTAATACAATACATGGCTCCTTTCCATCCTGAGTGAAATAAGTCAACCCAAAAATCTGTACTGTTTTCTGGTGCAGAGATATGTGATTTGTTACTCGGTTGCTAGGGTAACCCCATGTGGTTGCTAGGCAGTTACCATAGTGATACTTATCAAGTGTCCTTGCTATCCAGAGTAAAATCAGTCAACCAGGAAGTCTCTACGATGTTCTGATCCAGAGATATGTGATTTGTTATTTGGTTGCTAGGGTAACCCCTCCTTGTTGCTAGGCAGTTACCATAGTGATACTTATGAAGTCTCCTTGCCATCCTGAGTGAAATAAACCAACCCAGAAGTCTCTACGTTTTTCTGATGCAGAGATATGTGATTTGTTACTTGGTTGCTAGGGTAACCCCATCTGGTTGCTACGCAGTTACCATAGTGATACTAACGAAGTCTCCTTGCCATGCTGATTGAAATAAGTCAACCCGGAAGTCTCTACGTTTTTCTGATGCAGAGATATGTGATTTGTTACTCGGTTGCTAGGGTAACCCCATCTGGTTGCTAGGCAGTTACCATAGTGATACTAATGAAGTGTCTTTGCCATCCTGATTGAAATAAGTCAACCCGGAAGTCTCTACGTTTTTGTGATGCAGAGATATGTGATTTGTTAGTCGGTTGCTAGGGTAACCCCATCTGGTTGCTAGGCAGTTACCATAGTGATACTAATGAAGTCTCCTTGCCATCCTGATTGAAATAAGTCAACCCGGAAGTCTCTACGTTTTTCTGATGCAGAGATATGTGATTTGTTACTCGGTTGCTAGGGTAACCCCATCTGGTTGCTAGGCAGTTACCATAGTGATACTAATGAAGTGTCCTTGCCATCCTGATTGAAATAAATCAACCCAGAAGTCTCTCTGATTTTCTGGTGCAGAGATATAGTTACTGCTAAAGGGTTGCTAGGGTACTCTGTTTAGTTGCTAGGGAGTGGCTTGGCAGCTGCCAATCATTAATCTCCAAAGGCTGCTTGTCAGTATGAATGATATAAACCAACTCCCATGCCTCTGTGACATTCAGAATGGAAGATATCCTCTATGGATTTTGGTTGCTAAGGTGCTCCACAATGGTTGCTAGGGAGGGGCTAGGAAGTGTTGAGGTGATTCATGATTGGCTGTTTGCTGCCCCGAGTGAAACGAGACCACCCTTGTGTTTCTATGACACTTCTATCCGGAGATGTCCCTTTGATGTCTTTCATTAGAAGTCTATGGGACTTGTTGCTAAGGTGCTCTAAATTGTTGCTAGGGCGTGGCTTGATAGATTCAAAATGATCCTGAGATACTGATTGGTCGTCTGAGTAAAATGAGCCCACCCCATTGTCTCTATGACACTGTGATCCAGAGCTATGTTGAATACAAATCCCAATGCCATTTCATTTCATGGGCCGTCCTACACCATTGTAAGTCAATTGGGGCATTTTTGGGCAGCTCCTGCCCCCAGGGGTGCAACTTTTACCCCATTTTGAGGTATGCTCTTACAGAGCCTGCCAGCCTCTTCAAATATGGCAAATCACACGTTTCTGTGAAATCCTAGCTCGGAGCTGTGACGCGTCAAAGTTTGTCGCAATGTTAAGTCTATGGGATTTTTCGGCGCTTTTTTGCCCCTGGGGCAATTACCGTACCCCGATAAGCTTATAAAAGTCATAGCACACGTGTCCTCAATAGGCCGTTCGATTTGACACCTCATTCGTGGGTCTACGCCAAGCGGTGCGGGACGAGTTAGGTGCCGAAGTTTTGTACGGAGATAGAATAATAAAAAGTATAAAAATAAAAATAAGTATGTGAGATTACAATAGTGATGCTTTGCAAGCACCACTAATAATAATAAGTTTAAATAGGATTTCAGTAAGTTGGCTCTCACAAGCCAACTTAATAACTAGAAAAAAAAGTTTGTCGAGACAAACTTTAAGTTGGCTTGGGAAAGTTTGGACCAGAAAGTTTGAAGAAGTTTAAAGTAGTTTGAATTTTAAATTAGTTTGAAGTTTAAATTAGTTTATAGTTTAAAGTAGTTTATAGTTTAAAGTAGTTTGAAGTTTAAAGTAGTTTATAGTTTAAAGTAGTTTATAGTTTAAATTAGTTTAAAGTAGTTTAAAGTTTAACTTAGTTGCTAGATAGATAGATAGATAGATAGATAGACAGACAGACACTCAGATAGATAGATAGATATTTACCCTCAGATAGATAGATAGATAGATAGATAGATAGATAGATAGATAGATAGATAGATAGATAGATAGATAGATATTGACCCTCAGATAGATAGATGGATGGATGGATGGATGGATGGATGGATGGATGATTGATTGATTGATCTTTGCGACCCTGAGTCCCTTGAACAAAGCCAGAAGTCTTTATGTTGTTCTGTTGCAGAGATATGTGATTTGTTACTCGGTTGCTAGGGTAACCCCATATGGTTGCTAGGCAGTTACCATAGTGATACTTATCAAGTCTTCTTGCCATCCTGATTGAAATAAATCAACCCAGACGTCTCTACGATTTTCTGTTGCAGAGATATGTGATTTGTTACTCGGTTGCTAGGGTAACCCCATCTGGTTGTTAGGCAGTCACCATAGTGATACTTATCAAGTGTTCTTGACATCCTGATTGAAATAAACCAACCCAGAAGTCTATACGATTTTCTGGTCCAGAGATATGTGATTTGATACTCGGTTGCTAGGGTAACCCAATGTGGTTGCTAGGCAGTTACCATAGTGATACTTATCAAGTCTCCTTGACATCCTGATTGAAATAAATCAACCCAGAAGTCTCTATGATTTTCTGGTGCATAGATATGTGATTTGTTACTCGGTTGCTAGGGTAACCCCATCTGGTTGATAGGCAGTTACCATAGTGATACTAATGAAGTGTCCTTGCCATCCTGATTGAAATATGTCAATCCGGAAGTCTCTACGTTTTCTGATGCAGAGATATGTGATTTGTTACTCGGTTGCTAAGGTAACCCCATGTGGTTGCTAGGTAGTTACCATAGTGATACTTATCAAGTCTCCTTGCCATCCTGATTGAAATAAATCAACCCAAAAGTCTCTCTGATTTTCTGGTGCAGAGATATGTGATTTGTTACTCGGTTGCTAGGGTAACCCCATCTGGTTGTTAGGCAGTCACCATAGTGATACTTATCAAGTCTTCTTGACATCCTGATTGAAATAAACCAACCCAGAAGTCTATACGATTTTCTGGTCCAGAGATATGTGATTTGATACTCGGTTGCTAGGGTAACCCAATGTGGTTGCTAGGCAGTTACCATAGTGATACTTATCAAGTCTCCTTGACATCCTGATTGAAATAAATCAACCCAGAAGTCTCTATGATTTTCTGGTGCATAGATATGTGATTTGTTACTCGGTTGCTAGGGTAACCCCATCTGGTTGATAGGCAGTTACCATAGTGATACTAATGAAGTGTCCTTGCCATCCTGATTGAAATAAGTCAATCCGGAAGTCTCTACGTTTTTCTGATGCAGAGATATGTGATTTGTTACTCGGTTGCTAAGGTAACCCCATGTGGTTGCTAGGTAGTTACCATAGTGATACTTATCAAGTCTCCTTGCCATCCTGATTGAAATAAATCAACCCAAAAGTCTCTCTGATTTTCTGGTGCAGAGATATAGTTATTGCTAAACGGTTGCTAGGGTACTCTGTTTAGTTGCTAGGGAGTGGCTTGACCATTGCCAATCATGAAACTCCAAAGGCTGCTTGTCAGTATGAATGATATAAACCAACTCCCATGCCTCTGTGACATTCAGAATGGAAGATATTCCTCTATGGATTTTGGTTGTTAAGGTGCTCTACAATGGTTGCTAGGGAGGGGCTAGGAAGTGTTGAGGTGATTCATGATTGGCTGTTTGCTGCCCCGAGTCAAACGAGACCACCCTTGTGTTTCTATGACACTTCTATCCGGAGATATCCCTTTGATATCTTTCATTAGAAGTCTATGGGAGTTGTTGCTAAGGTGCTTTAAATTGTTGCTAAGGCGTGGCTTGATAGCTTCACAATGATCCCGAGAGACTGGTTGGTCGTCTGAGTAAAATGAGCCCGCCCCCTTGTCTCTATGACACTGTGATCCAGAGCTATGTTCAATACAAAATCCAGGGCTGACAGGCCCTTTTTGTCTGTGTGTGTTCCCAAATTAATGACTCTAATGAGCCAGTTCTTTTGACTCTACAGTGTGAAACATACAGTGTGACCAGTGTAGTCTGATTCCCAAATTAATGACTCTAATGATCCAGTTCTTTTGACTCTACAATGTGAAACATACAGTGTGACCAGTGTAGTCTGATTCCCAAATTAATGACTCTAATGATCCAGTTCTTTTGACTCTACAATGTGAAACATACAGTGTGACCAGTGTAGTCTGATTCCCCAATTAATGACTCTAATGAGCCAGTTCTTTTGACTCTACAATGTGAAACATACAGTGTGACCAGTGTAGTCTGATTCCCAAATTAATGACTCTAATGAGCCAGTTCTTTTGAATCTACAATGTGAAACATACAGTGTGACCAGTTTAGTCTGATTCCCAAATGAATGACTCTAATGAGCCAGTTCTTTTGAATCTACAATGTGAAACATACAGTGTGACCAGTTTAGTCTGATTCCCAAATGAATGACTCTAATGAGCCAGTTCTACAGTGTAGTGTTAAAAAAGTTTAACTTAGTTGCTAGATAGATAGATAGATAGATAGATAGATAGATAGATAGATAGATAGATATTTACCCTTAGATATATAGAGAGATAGATATAGATAGATAGAGAGAGAGAGATAGATATTTACCCTCAGATAGATGCTAGCACGTTTTTAGCATGTTTTAGCGTGTGGCTAGGAAGATTTTAGGTCATTACTTTTTGGCTGCTTGATAAAAGAAATCCTCTGAGGAAGAGAGAGAGGGAGAGATGCAGGGCTGACAGGCCCTTTTTGTCTGTGTGTGTGAAAATGTCAGTTGGAATTTGAATTTCTGAACATTCCGCAATGTTAAGTCAATGGGAGTTTTTTCCGAGTTTGATCGTCATTTTTAGGAAAACCGTAAGTCCGATCAGTTAGAAAAGATATAGCAACTCGAGTCAGAACAGTTTGAGTGTCTGTGCCGAGTTTGGAGTATGTGGAGTTAAAGCTCTAGGAGGAGTTAGATATAGAAATTTCTTAGTAAGAATAATAATAACTAGATTAAAAGTTTGAGTACAAACTTTAAGTTGGCTTGTGAAAGTTTGGACCCGAAAGTTTGAAGAAGTTTGAAGAAGTTTAAAGTAGTTTGAAGTTTAAATTAGTTTAAATGAGTTTAAAGTAGTTTATAGTTTAAAGTTTAACTTAGTTGCTAGATAGATAGATAGATAGAGAGATACAGAGATAGATAGATAGATAGATAGATAGATAGATAGATAGATAGATAGATAGATAGACCCTCAGATAGATAGATAGATAGAGAGAGAGAGAGATAGACATTGACCCTCAGATAGATAGATAGACAACAGACAGACAGAGAGACGGATAGATAGATAGATAGATAGATAGATAGATAGATAGATAGATAGATAGATAGATATTGACCCTCAGATAGATAGATAGATAGATAGATAGATAGATAGATAGATAGATAGATAGATAGATAGATATTGACCCTCAGATAGATAGATAGATAGATAGATAGATATTGACCCTCAGATAGATAGATAGATAGATAGATAGATAGATAGATAGATAGATATTGACCCTCAGATAGATTTCATTTCAGCTAGGCTGATCCTAGCATGTGTTAGCATTATGCTAGCACAATTTTATCATGTTTTAACACTTCAGCTAGGCGATGCTAGCATGTGTTAGCATGATGCTAGCATGTGTTAGCATGATGCTAAGCACGCTTTTAGCATGTTTTAAGCACTTCGCTAGGCGATGCTAGCATGTGTTAAGCATGATGCTAGACGCTTTTAGCATTTTTAGCACTTCGCTAGGGATGCTAAGACGCTTTAGCATTTTTTAGCACTTCGCTAGGCGATTTTAGCATGATGCTAGCACGCTTTTAGCATTTTTTAGCACTTCGCTAGGCGATGCTAAGCATGTGTTATCATGATGTTAACACGCTTTTAGCATTTTTTAAAACTTCGCTAGGCGATGCTAAGCATGTGTTATCATGATGTTAAGACGCTTTTAGCATGGTTTAAGCACTTCCCTAGGCGACGCTAAGCATGTGTTAAGCATGATGCTATAGACGCTTTTAAGCATTTTTTAGCACTTCGCTAGGCGATGCTAAGTATGTGTTAAGCATGATGCTAAGACGTTTTTAGCATGTTTTAAGCACTTCGCTAGGCGATGCTAAGCATGTTTTAAGCATGATGCTAAGACGCTTTTAGCATGTTTTAAGACTTCGCTAGGCGATGCTAAGCATGTTTTAAGCATGATGCTAAGACGCTTTTAAGCATTTTTAAGCACTTCGCTAGGCGATGCTATGATGTGTTAAGCATGATGCTAAGACGCTTTTAGCATGTTTTAAGCACTTCGCTAGGCGATGCTAGCATGTGTTAAGCATGATGCTAAGACGTTTTTAGCATGTTTTAAGCACTTCGCTAGGCGATGCTAAGCATGTGTTAAGATGATGCTAAGATGTTTTTAGCATTTTTAGCACTTCGCTAGGGATGCTAAAGACGCTTTTAGCATTTTTTAGCACTTCGCTAGGCGATTTTAGCATGATGCTAAGACGCTTTTAGCATTTTTTAGCACTTCGCTAGGCGATGCTAAGCATGTGTTATCATGATGTTAACACGCTTTTAGCATTTTTAAAACTTCGCTAGGCGATGCTAGCATGTGTTATCATGATGTTAGCAAGTTTTTAAGCATGGTTTAAGCACTTCCCTAGGCGACGCTAACATGTGTTAGCATGATGCTAGACGCTTTTAGCATTTTTTAGCACTTCGCTAGGCGATGCTAAGCATGTGTTAAGCATGATGCTAAGACGCTTTTAGCATGTTTTAAGCACTTCGCTAGGCGATGCTAGCATGTTTTAGCATGATGCTAGCGACGTTTTAAGCATGTTTTAGCACTTCGCTAGGCGATGCTAAGCATGTGTTAAGCATGATGCTAAGACGCTTTTAGCATTTTTTAGCACTTCGCTAGGCGATGCTATGATGTGTTAAGCATGATGCTAGCGACGCTTTTAGCATGTTTTAGCGACTTCGCTAGGCGATGCTAGCATGTGTTAAGCATGATGCTAGCACGCTTTTAGCATTTTTTAGCACTTCGCTATGCTATGATGTGTTAGCATGATTCCCAAACAAATGACTCTAATGAGCCAGTTCTTTTGAATCTACAATGTGAAACTTACAGTGTGACCAGTGTAGTCTGATTCCCAAATTAATGACTCTAATGAGCCAGTTCTATTGACTCTACAGTGTAGTGTTAAAAAAGTTTAACTCAGTTGATAGATAGATAGATAGATAGATAGATAGATAGATAGATAGATAGATAGATAGATAGATAGATAGATATTTATCCTCAGATAGATAGATAGATAGATAGATAGATAGATATTTATCCTCAGATAGATAGATAGATAGATAGATAGATAGATAGATAGATATTTATCCTCAGATAGATAGATAGATAGATAGATAGATAGATAGATAGATAACACATTTTTAGCATGTTTTAGCGTGTGGCTATGAAGATTTTAGGTCATTACTTTTTGGCTGCTTGATAAAAGAAATCCTCTGAGGGAGACAGAGAGGGAGAGATGCAGGGCTGACAGGCCCTTTTTGTCTGTGTGTGTGAAAATGGCAGTTGAGATTTAAATTTCTGAACATTCCGCAATGTTAAGTCAATGGGAGTTTTTTCCAAGTTTGATCGTCATTTTTAGGAAAACCGTAAGTCCGATCAGTTAGAAAAGATATAGCACACTATTCGGGATTAGTCTGAAGGTCTGTGCCGAAGTTTGGTGCCTGTAGCTTAAAAGCTCTAGGAGGAGATAGTCTTGGTAATTTTAGTCTCAGAAGAATAATAATAATAATAATAATAATAATAAGTTTAAATAGGATTTCAGTAAGTTGGCTCTCACAAGCCAACTTAATAACTAGAAAAAGTTCGTCGAGACAAACTTTAAGTTGGCTTGTGAAAGTTTGGACCAGAAAGTTTGAAGTTTAAAGTAGTTTGAAGTTTAAATTAGTTTATAGTTTAAATTAGTTTAAAGTTTAAATTAGTCTAAAGTTTAAATTAGTTTGAATTTTAAAGTAGTTTGAAGTTTAAAGTAGTTTATAGTTTAAATTAGTTTAAAGTTTAAATTAGTCTAAAGTTTAAATTAGTTTGAATTTTAAAGTAGTTTGAAGTTTAAATTAGTTTATAGTTTAAATTAGTTTAAAGTTTAAATTAGTTTAAAGTTTAAAGTAGTTTGTAGTTTAAAGTAGTTAAAAGTTTAACTTAGTTGCTAGATAGATAGATAGATAGATAGATAGATAGATAGATAGATAGATAGATAGACAGACACTCAGATAGATAGATAGAGAGATAGATAGATATTTACCCTCAGATAGATAGATAGATATAGATAGATAGATATTTACCCTCAGATAGATAGATAGATAGATAGATATTGACCCTCAAATAGATAGATAGATAGATAGATAGATAGATAGATAGATATTGACCCTCAAATAGATAGATAGATAGATATTGACCCTCAGATAGATAGATAGATAGATAGATAGACAGACAGATAGATGCTAGCACGTTTTTAGCATTTTTTAGTACTTCGCTAGGTGATGCTAGCATGTGTTAGCATGATGTTAGCACGTTTTTAGCATGTTTTAACACTTCGCTAGGCGATGCTAACATGTGTTAGCATGATGCTACGTTGTTTTTAGCATGTTTTGGCACTCCGCTAGGTGATGCTAACATGTGTTAGCATGATGCTACGTTGTTTTTAGCATGTTTTGGCACTCCGCTAGGCGATGCTAGCATGTGTTAGCATGATGCTAGCACGTTTTTAGCATTTTTTAGCACTTCGCTAGGCGATGCTAACATGATGCTAACACGTTTTTAGCATGTTTTAGCACTTCGCTAGGCGATGCTAGCATGTGTAGCATGATGCTAGCACGTTTTTAGCATTTTTAAGCACTTCGGCTAGGCGATGCTAAGCATGTGTTAAGCATGATGCTGAAGACGCTTTTAGCATGTTTTAAGCACTTCGCTAGGCGATGCTAGCATGTGTTAGCATGATGCTAGCGACGTTTTAAGCATGTTTTAAGCACTTCGCTAGGCTGATGGTAAGCATGTGTTAAGATGATGTTAAGACGTTTTAAGCATGTTTTAAGACTTTGCTAGGCGATGCTAAGCATGTGTTAACATTATGCTAGCGACGTTTTAGCATTTTTTAGCACTCGCTAGGCGATGCTAAGCATGTGTTAGCATGATGCTATGACGTTTTTAGCATGTTTTAACACTTCGCTAGGCGATGCTAGCATGTGTTAGCATGATGCTATGACGCTTTTAGCATTTTTTAGCACTTCGCTAGGCGATGCTAGCACGCTTTTAGCATGTTTTAACACTTGGCTAGGCGATGCTAGCATGTGTTAAGCATGATGCTAAGCACGCTTTTAGCATGTTTTAAGCACTTCATTAGGCGATGCTAAGCATGTGTTAACATGATGCTAAGCATGTTTTTAGCATTTTTAAGCACTTCGCTAGGCGATGCTAAGACGCTTTTAGCATGTTTTAGCCCTTCGCTAGGCGATGCTAGCTTGTGTTAGCATGATGCTAGCACGTTTTTAGCATGTTTTAGCACTTCGCTAGGCGATTTTAGCATGATGCTAGCACATTTTTAGCTTGTTTTAACACTTCGGCTAGTCAATGCTAGCATGTGTTAGCATGATGCTAAGCATGTTTTTAGCATGTTTTAGCGTGTGGCTATGAAGATTTTAGGTCATTACTTTTTGGCTGCTTGATAAATAAATCCTCTGAGGGAGAGAGAGAGGGAGAGATGCAGGGCTGACAGGCCCTTTTTGTCTGTGTGTGTGAAAATGTCAGTTGGGATTTAAATTTCTGAACATTCCGCAATGTTAAGTCAATGGGAGTTTTTTCCGAGTTTGATCGTCATTTTTAGGAAAACCGTAAGTCCGATCAGTTAGAAAAGATATAGCAACTTCGAGTCAGAACAGTTTGAGTGTCTGAGCCGAGTTTGGAGTATGTGGAGTTAAAGCTCTAGGAGGAGTTAGATATAGAAATTTCACCGCTAAGAAGAATAAGCGGAATAATAATAAGTTTAAGTAGGATTTCAGTAAGTTGGCTCTTACAAGCCAACTTAATAATAATAATAATAATAATAATAATAATAAGTTTAAATAGGATTTCAGTAAGTTGGCTCTCACAAGCCAACTTAATAATAATAAGTTTAAATAGGATTTCAGTAAGTTGGCTTTCACAAGCCAACTTAATAATAATAAGTTTAAGTACAATATCAGTAAGTTGGCTCTCACAAGCCAACTTAACTAGAAAAAAAAGTTCGTCGAGACAAACTTTAAGTTGGCTTGTGAAAGTTTGGACCAGAAAGTTTGAAGAAGTTTAAAGTAGTTTGAAGTTTAAATTACTTTGTAGTTTAAATTAGTTTGAAGTATAAATTAGTTTGTAGTTTAAATTAGTTTGAAGTTTAAATTAGTTTAAAGTAGTTTATAGTTTAAAGTAGTTTATAGTTTAAATTAGTTTAGTTTAAATTAGTTTAAAGTAGTTTAAAGTTTAACTTAGTTGCTAGATAGATAGATAGACAGACAGACAGACACTCAGATAGATAGAGAGATAGATAGATATTTACCCTCAGATAGATAGATAGATCGATAGATAGATAGATAGATAGACACTGACCCTCAGATAGATAGATAGACAACAGACAGACAGAGAGACAGATAGATAGATAGATAGATAGATAGATAGATAGATAGATAGATAGATAGATATTGACCCTCAGATAGAGAGATAGATAGATAGATAGATGGATTGATTGATTGATTGACTGATCCTTGCTACCCTGAGTCCCATGAACAAAGCCAGAAGTCTTTATGTTGTTCTGTTGCAGAGATATGTGATTTGTTACTCGGTTGCTAGGGTAACCCCATATGGTTGCTAGGCAGTTACCATAGTGATACTTATCAAGTCTTCTTGCCATCCTGATTGA
>NW_026265530.1:0-9420 GCF_025860055.1 Xyrauchen texanus | reverse complement strand
CATGAGGTGACAATCAAGCGCGTTTAAAATAAATTCGTAAAAAAAAAATTATGTTATAATACAAAAATACAATGCACAATAAAACTTGATATTAATGATACAGAAGCAGTCACATGATTGGTTCTCAGCTAACCGAAGCTGTGGACGTCATAGATCACGTGGTAACGTCACGCACAATCACGGATGGAACGTCGTTTATTTTGACAGGAGCGTCGATTTAACATGAATTATAACAACGTCTCTTTAAAGCTCTGATTGTAAGTAATACATCCAACATGTAAAGAAGCCATTTGGATTCAAACAAGCAAGAATAAAGTCCGGGAGTGTCCGCTGAATTCTACATGACATTCTGTTTTAAAGATGGAGTTGGAGTTTATTAAAGTGGAGATTGTGGATGTTGACATTAGTTATCATGAAGCATACAGAGTGGAAAGGGAAGAGACCGGGGAGCAAAGAGGTTGGTTCATGATTAATGATTCTTCATAATGACTTCTGTGCTGAGGAACATCAAAGTAACGGCAAGGCTATTTCGCAAGCTCTTATTCGAAAACTGCAGGCCCATTTACGCAATATAAGGTTCATTGACAAATAAAACATACGTGACACGAAATGTAATCTTTGGTTCCATGTTGGTTTAATTATTTTTTGAAAAACATTTATAAGCCTCAACAATTCGCAGCAATTAGGCCTTCAATACTACGAGAAAGCGCAAAATGATTGACTGGCCGAAAGCGGCAGAGACCACGGACACATATGAGTCTAGTGCTGTCACAAAGACCGGTGAGATATGGCAGGGCACTTATGTATGGGATGATTTTAATCTCAATATGATTAATGAATGCACACACAATTATATATGTACTAGATACATTTTGTGAATGTATTTTACTAATCGCAAACAAATGCCATTTGATTTGAATCTGTGGACTTCGGGATTGAATGATTGTGCAGCGATTTGTACAAATACAGACATGTTTGCAAATAAACATGTTCTGTTCTACATTAATAAATCAAATATTGCTCATGCAAAAATGAATCCGTGCATTTATGGATCAGAAGACACGCGTGCATTTATTGACATCTTGTTCGAATCGATCGTGTTCGGTTCATTTGGATTTTGAGACTTCCTTTTCGCAGTTTACAGCATTCCACCCACACATACACACACACAACTAACGAACAAGCCAGTGCTCTTCATTAACGTGAACACGATTCGTAAATGGGTGTCACTATACAATGAAACAAATGCTTTTCAACCGGTGTCTGTAGAATTAAGAATTACATAAATGTGCAGCAATTTGTACAAATAAAGTCATGTTTGTGAGTATAAATGTTCTGCTTTGTATTAAAGTGTGACAATTTCCGCGTGCAAAAAGGAATCCGTGCGTTTCTGGATCAGGGATTCCTTGTTCGAGTCGATCCTGTTCGGTTCATTTGGATTTTGAGACTTTCTTTCCGCACTTTCAGCATTGAGGATCCACACGCAACTGAAAGGCGAGGCAGGCAGCTACCACTAGATGGCAGTCGCAGAGAATTACCGAGTTGGCCTGCCCTGGTTTGAGAACAGGTGATAATGGACATTTTGGCATTCTCCCAAAGAACCTTTAAAACATGGATAATACCATTTTAAACCAACAAGCTGGTTGGGTAAGTAACACTAATCTTTTTTCTTTTTTTCTTTTATTGCATACTGAAAAGAAGAAAAAAAAGTAACTTCCTATAGACTAGCAAGTTAAAAACAATGTACATTTGATATATTTGACATATTAATTACATTTTATAAATATTCATTTGATGAGATATTAACAAAAAATGTTGGCTCTTCATTATGTATGTTAGATTATTGTTTAGAGTGCGAGCTGATCAGGGAGGAGAGAATGTTGGCGTGGCTCGTCTGATGTTTTCTGTACGTGGAGAAACTGCAAGAAAAACAAAACTAAGGACACTTGTGACAAATGTCAAAAGGTAGTGTGTGGGATCTACACATGGAAGGTAGAGAGTACATGTGTTGAGTAATCGATCCACAAGCGTCAGTGAATGATGTGCGGGGTTTGCCCCCAAAACAGCCAGATGCCTTGATCAAGTGAGCCCACTTTTAGGAGAATTCGTTCATAATGATTTTACAGCATACTGTTTTCATTATAGTTTTACAGCATGATATTTTTGCTCACAGTAAAACAAATATTGCTTTCTAAATCAGTTCGTTTTCCCACAGTTTAGCGAATGTTCATATTCTTTATTAACTGTTTTGGCCATTTTGGGTTTGGCCTATATGTGTTTCATACATGTCTAAGGTTTTTACTATGCATTGAAATACACATTGGTGATGTTTTTATAAGCTATTGTATTGATTTGTTTTTATTTTACAAAGAAAATAATTTAATATAAATAATCAAAGTTGCATCTGTAATCAGCTACAATAGCAAGTTCTGTGATTTTCGATGAACTAATACATTTTCACATTCATTAGAATTTAAATTTCGTGTCCTGGTGTTTATTATTAATATAACAGATTAATTTATTCATGGATTTCGATTCCAGTGGTGGCTGCATAGGATTGTTTCCAATTCGTTTTTTCCAAACATTTCCAATAACTCCAGAGCGTTGTAAAGTCCAAAAGTCAACATGTTTTGAAAAAATATAGATTTAATAATTTCCCAAATTCACAACATGTTTTTATCTAACGAAATATTCCGCCTCAATCCATGTTTGTTGGCGTTTAGACTTTCAAAAACATTTTCACTGTGGTGAAAAAACTTGCTGGACACAAAGCGAGGCACGCACCTTCCGGGGCAGTCTAGCAGCTAATATACATATATTTTTTGTATAGTCTAGCACTATTATATATTACAAAAAAAGATTGTATTATATTGGACTATCTACGTTCGCTTGGCGCTCCGTGCTCCATTTAATCCATATTATTCTATTTTATTCAAATTGAGGATTTTGTTCGAGGATTTTGACATTTTTTTACGGTGATGACGTCATAAAATATGACGACAGACATTAGAAGCTTCATTCTAAAACCTCAATAGAGGTGTCGAATGTAAATATGACATGACATTTGGTACAGTCAACGGTCAGAATGACCGCTATGGTCATTCGAGTAGTTATAGAACTTCCACGAGCATCTTCCTAATGGTCGGAGCCCCCGAAGTGACCTGTGCAAAAAAATAAAAATCTAAGAGACTTTCGCGTGCGCACGCGTTACAGTTTCCGGTGTGTGTATAGCTCTTTTCCGATTGCGTCATTGCCATCATTCATTTACTCAAAGATACTGAGAACATGGATGCGCATGAATTTATAGAGATATATTTTAAACTTGGCCTTCAAAGACATTACTGTCTATGACATTTGTAATACTGTCATGGCTGAGACACGCTTTGATCTTCCAAAGGACACTAATCAAGCAATAGACTTGTACTTGCATTTAACACGAGAACTACCGGAATTCTAGAACTGCTAGAATGGCCATAGCGGTCATTCTGACCGTTCATAATAGACTGTACCAAATGTCATGTCATATTTACATTCGACACTTCTATTGAGGTTTTAGAATGAAGCTTCTAATGTCTGTCGTCATATTTTACGACGTCATCACCCTAAAAAATGTCAAAATCCTCGAACAAAATCCTCAATTTGAATAAAATAGAATAATATGGATTAAATGGAGCACGGAGCGCCAAGCGAACGTAGATAGTCCAATATAATACAATCTTTTTTTGTAATATATAATAGTGCTAGACTATACAAAAAATATACAGGTGAAACTCGAAAAATTAGAATATCGTGCAGAAGTTCATTAATTTCAGTAATTCAACTTAAAAGGTGAAACTAATATATTATATAGACTCATTACAAGCAAAGTAAGATATTTCAAGCCTTTATTTGATATAATTTTGATGATTATGGCTTACAGCTTATGAAAACCCCAAATTCAGAATCTCAGAAAATTAGAATATTACATGAAATCAATAAAAAAAAAGGATTTTAAATACAGAAATGTCGGCCCTCTGAAAAGTATAATCATGCATATGTACTCAGTACTTGGTTTGGGCCCCTTTTGCATTAATTACTGCCTCAATGCGGCGTGGCATGGATGCTATCAGCCTGTGGCACTGCTGAGGTGTTATGGAAGACCAAGATGCTTCAATAGCGGCCTTCAGCTCTTCTGCATTGTTTGGTCTCATGTCTCTCATCTTTCTCTTGGCAATGCCCCATAGATTCTCTATGGGGTTCAGGTCAGGCGAGTTTGCTGGCCAATCAAGCACAGTAATACCATGGTCATTGAACCAGGTTTTGGTACTTTTGGCAGTGTGGGCAGGTGCCAAGTCCTGCTGGAAAATGAAGTCAGCATCTCCATAAAGCTTGTCTGCTGAAGGAAGCATGAAGTGCTCTAAAATGTCCCGGTAGACGGCTGCTTTGACTCTGGACTTAATAAAGCACAGTGGACCAACACCAGCCGATGACATGGCTCCCCAAACCAACACAGACTGTGGAAACTTCACACTGGACTTCAAGCATCTTGGATTGTGTGCCTCTCCATTCTTCCTCCAGACTCTGGGACCTTGGTTTCCAAATGAGATGCAAAATTTGCTCTCATCAGAAAAGAGGACTTTGGACCACTGAGCAACAGACCAGTTCTTTTTTTCTTTAGCCCAGGTAAGACGTTTGACATTTGAAGCCCATGTCCAGGACCCGTCTGTGTGTGGTGGCTCTTGATGCAGTAAATCCAGCCTCAGTCCACTCCTTGTGAAGCTCTCCCACACATTTGAATGGCCTTTTCCTGATAATCCTCTCCAGGCTACGGTCATCCCTGCTGCTTGTGCACCTTTTTCTTCCACACTTTTCCCTTCCACTTAACTTTCTATTAATGTGCTTTGATACAGCACTTTGAGAACATCCAACTTCTTTTGCAATTACCTTTTGAGGCTTTCCCTCCTTGTGGAGGGTGTCAATGATGGTTTTCTGCACAACTGTCAGGTCAGCAGTCTTCCCCTTGATTGTGAATTCAACTGAACCAGACTGAGAGACCATTTAAAGGCTCAGGAACCCTTTGCAGGTGTTTAGCTGATTAGAGTGTGACACTTTGAGCCTACAATACTGAACCTTTTCACAATATTCAAATTTTCTGAGATTCTGAATTTGGGGTTTTCATAAGCTGTAAGCCATAATCATCAAAATTATATCAAATAAAGGCTTGAAATATCTTACTTTGCTTGTAATGAGTCTATATAATATATTAGTTTCACCTTTTAAGTTGAATTACTGAAATTAATGAACTTTTGCACGATATTCTAATTTTTCGAGTTTCACCTGTATGTATATTAGCTGCTAGACTGCCCCGGAAGGTGCGTGCCTCACTTTGTGTCCAGCAAGTTTTTTCACCACAGTGAAAATGTTTTTGAAAGTCTAAACGCCAACAAACATGGATTGAGGCGGAATATTTTGTTAGATAAAAACATGTTGTGAATTTGGGAAATTATTAAATCTATATTTTTTCAAAACATGTTGACTTTTGGACTTTACAACGCTCTGGAGTTATTGGAAATGTTTGGACAAAACGAATTGGAAACAATCCTATGCAGCCACCACTGGAATCGAAATCCATGATTAAATTAATCTGTTATATTAATAATAAACACCAGGACACGAAATTGAAATTCTAATGAATGTCAAAATGTATTAGTTCATCGAAAATCACAGAACTTGCTATTGTAGCTGATTACAGATGCAACTTTGATTATTTATATTAAATTATTTTCTTTGTAAAATAAAAACAAATCAATACAATAGCTTATAAAAACATCACCAATGTGTATTTCAATGCATAGTAAAAACCTTAGACATGTATGAAACACATATAGGCCAAACCCAAAATGGCCAAAACAGTTAATAAAGAATATGAACATTCGCTAAACTGTGGGAAAACGAACTGATTTAGAAAGCAATATTTGTTTTACTGTGAGCAAAAATATCATGCTGTAAAACTATAATGAAAATAGTATGCTGTAAAATCATTATGAACGAATTCTCATAAAAGTGGGCTCACTTGATCAAGGCATCTGGCTGTTTTGGGGGCAAACCCCACACATCATTCACTGACGCTTGTGGATCGATTACTCAACACATGTACTCTCTACCTTCCATGTGTAGATCCCACACACTACCTTTTGACATTTGTCACAAGTGTCCTTAGTTTTGTTTTTCTTGCAGTTTCTCCACGTACAGAAAACATCAGACGAGCCACGCCAACATTCTCTCCTCCCTGATCAGCTCGCACTCTAAACAATAATCTAACATACATAATGAAGAGCCAACATTTTTTGTTAATATCTCATCAAATGAATATTTATAAAATGTAATTAATATGTCAAATATATCAAATGTACATTGTTTTTAACTTGCTAGTCTATAGGAAGTTACTTTTTTTTTCTTCTTTTCAGTATGCAATAAAAGAAAAAAAAGAAAAAAAGATTAGTGTTACTTACCCAACCAGCTTGTTGGTTTAAAATGGTAATATCCATGTTTTAAAGGTTCTTTGGGAGAATGCCAAAATGTCCATTATCACCTGTTCTCAAACCAGGGCAGGCCAACTCGGTAATTCTCTGCGACTGCCATCTAGTGGTAGCTGCCTGCCTCGCCTTTCAGTTGCGTGTGGATCCTCAATGCTGAAAGTGCGGAAAGAAAGTCTCAAAATCCAAATGAACCGAACAGGATCGACTCGAACAAGGAATCCCTGATCCAGAAACGCACGGATTCCTTTTTGCACGCGGAAATTGTCACACTTTAATACAAAGCAGAACATTTATACTCACAAACATGACTTTATTTGTACAAATTGCTGCACATTTATGTAATTCTTAATTCTACAGACACCGGTTGAAAAGCATTTGTTTCATTGTATAGTGACACCCATTTACGAATCGTGTTCACGTTAATGAAGAGCACTGGCTTGTTCGTTAGTTGTGTGTGTGTGTATGTGTGGGTGGAATGCTGTAAACTGCGAAAAGGAAGTCTCAAAATCCAAATGAACCGAACACGATCGATTCGAACAAGATGTCAATAAATGCACGCGTGTCTTCTGATCCACAAATGCACGGATTCATTTTTGCATGAGCAATATTTGATTTATTAATGTAGAACAGAACATGTTTATTTGCAAACATGTCTGTATTTGTACAAATCGCTGCACAATCATTCAATCCCGAAGTCCACAGATTCAAATCAAATGGCATTTGTTTGTGGTTAGTAAAATACATTCACAAAATGTATCTAGTACATATATAATTGTGTGTACATTCATTAATCATATTAAGATTAAAATCATCCCATACTTATGTGTTGAGTGTTGGACTTTTTTTGTTTGTTTGTTTTTTGCATACCTTTCCATTATAAAATCGCTAACAGCACCAATCCAGAAACTTTGCGCTTCCCGCTGTGTGCTGAACCTACATCAGCCACAGAAGATCACATGATGTTTGCTTTTTTATTTCAGAATTCTAGGAATTTCCTCTTTAAAAAAGAAGTGTGTGTGTGTGTGTGTGTGTGTGTGTGTGTGTGTGTGTGTTGTTTGTTGCATGCCCGAGAAATACGTTTTGCGTTCCCTCACAATAGGTTTTGTTCCCTCGCAATAAGTTTTGCGTGCCCGCCCCTCACAATAGTTTTGCGTGCCCTCTCAATAAGTTTTGCATGCTCTCGCAATTAGTTTCGCGTTCCCTTGCAAAGAGTTTGCGTTCCCTCACAATAAGTTTCGCGTGTCCTCGCAATAGTTTGAGTGCCCTCGAAATCAGTTTTGCGCTCCCTCGCAATAGTTTTTATGGAAGCCGGTTTCCGCCACAGTTAAATAAATAAAGGTGATTTTGTAAGTCAATATAATGAGATACTAAGTCATTATTATGAGAAACTTTCTCATAATAATGACTTAGTAGGCTGTCTCATAATAATGACTTAGGCTACTAAGTCATTATTACGAGATACTATCTCATAATAATGACTTAGTATCTCATAATAATGAGAAACTTTCTCATAATAATGACTTAGTATCTCATAATAATGACTTAGCATCTCGTAATAATGACTTAGTATCTCATAATAATGACTTAGTATCTCATAATAATGAGAAACTTTCTCATAATAATGACTTCGTATCTCATAATAATGACTTAGTATCTCGTAATAATGAGAAACTTTCTCATAATAATGACTTAGTATCTCGTAATAATGACTTAGTATCTCGTAATAATGAGAAACTTTCTCATAATAATGACGTACTGTGCGCATGCGCAATGTGCTCAGTCAGACGAATTGTGCGTTTCAGATTGAGACGGATCACACAAATGACAACAGCACAACTCTTTTGAAAGTAGTTTTATAGCAAGAGGTTTGCAAATAACAACAATTTAGCGCGATGTAAGTGCTGGGCAATGTTGACTCGCGAATCGGTTTCAACCACGCAGATGACGCACCGCAAGCGAGGTGTGCATTATTAAAATAAATGTATAATAATCTCGTTTATAATACCACAGTTGTTACACCTCAAGGCATTTTCAGGTTTTAATTCCTAAAACGCTCTTGTGAGTAGGCCTATAACTACATTCTTACGCCAGGGATTCAGGGGGTGAACCTCATTGCGCGCTGTTTTTAGTTCTTCACCTAGGGTCTTGCGTACAAAGTCTCCGTTACGGATTCGAAAGCGTCACTTTAGACCTACTAACGGAGGTTTATTGGAGTAACGTGTGTGTGCGTGCGTATGAGCGCTGGAAAGAAAGTGTTCAGACCTGCGTGTGTACCTGTGGGTTCGAGCTGTTATGAATCAACTGGGGATCGTTTTAACTGTGGATGTGCGCTTGCACACTGTGGTAAAGTTAGTTTTACGTATACTGTTACAATGTGATATGTAAATAAATAATAAAACAATGTGATGCCCATTCACAACATAGGTTTACATTACATGTTTAAAAAAAAGTTACTCTGGGTGCTTTTGGATGTTATTTAAATAAAATACTTGATTTTAAATTTGTTATTTAGGTGAAGGCTTAAATTTCATAACTGACATATATTTGTCTACAGCAGTGGTTCTCAACCTTTTTTGAACAAACGTCCCCCTGACCTCTTCATGATCCTCTTAACGCCCCCCCTAAAAAAAAAAAAAAAAACACTTCAGAAATACTATTACAGCCAAACAATTCCAACACTGATACCTGAAGCCTGAGTTTTTGGTAAAACAGAAGTTTCTTATTGTATTTAAACTACATAAAAGCCTCAAGTTGAGTAATATTGTGTTTTGAAAAAAATGCAAAAACACATGGATTGTTTGAAAGGTATTGCAAATGTATTTAGAAATTCAAACAAATTCAGGCTCACACACAATTTTTTTTAAGATGAACCAATCACGTGAACAATAACGTAACTAACCTA
>NW_026265529.1:0-9472 GCF_025860055.1 Xyrauchen texanus | reverse complement strand
CTGATTCTCGAGGCTGTAACTTTTAGCCTCCATGTCCACGCAACCGCCTCCCATGCCAGAGATGCCTCTTTTAGTCTCGTAAGGAGCGGGTAGAACAGGAGTGTGACAATGATGCCGTGACCAAGATGGGAGTGAGGTTTAGGTGCTGAGTAGTACAATCAAGACATTTGAAATGTCAAAAATCTGTATACCTGTGAAATTTAGTCTTTGTTGTTTTTTATACTAGTAATTATGGAGTCCTGGCATGGGGGTATAGCTCAGTGGTAGAGCATTTGAGTGCAGATCAAGAGGTCTCTGGTTCAAATCCAGGTGCCCCCTGTCAACTAAGTTGTATGGTTGCATAAAGTCCTGTATTTTGATGTGGTTAAACACAGGTTTGATCAAGCTGTTGATACTGTATGCAACTTAGAGCCAATCAAATGCAGTATTTATTGCTTTTATTCAGGTATTTCATTTGATTAGTGTCAGAAATAGGTATATCTCAGGTCTGTCCAAGATAGAAAATGCTGTGTTGGGACATTCCATTCCAAATACATTATGAAACATCTGTTTCATATTAACTTGGAGTGTAAGAGCCCCCTCCTCTCCTTATTTCTTTCTTTCTGTGTGTTTGTGTACTTTATATGAATGTCTATGGCATGGTCCATCAGGCCCTAGTAGAGAGTAGCTTTTTCATATAGGATTTAGGCTCTCAGGGTTTCGAAGGAGACCGACATATGGACTTATTATCTATGAGGTAATTTCTGTTTCTATTGGTTTAGAGAAGTGAACTCCCTCCAGTATTTACATATATATTTGTATGTTATTGAGGAGACAAAGAGCTTTTCTAT
This sequence comes from Xyrauchen texanus, assembly GCF_025860055.1. Classification (NCBI taxonomy): domain Eukaryota; kingdom Metazoa; phylum Chordata; class Actinopteri; order Cypriniformes; family Catostomidae; genus Xyrauchen; species Xyrauchen texanus. The sequence goes on along the minus strand of NW_026265529.1, from coordinate 8,642 downwards.
TCTTTACTTTGCTTCCCAACGTTGGATGCTTTGTATTGATTTGATTCACGACTCAATAAAAGACGGAGAGAAACGGCACTGCTATCGTTTAGAAGACTCTTTATTTCTAACAATTGGGGGCTCGTCTCCGGGATTTCTCCAAACGGTAAGAATCTAAGTTTCCTTTAAATGAGGGGTTGATTCTTGCTGTTTGATGAGAAATAATTTTAAAGTATATGATTATAATGTTATGATAGTGCCGTATTGCATTATTGAAAGACCGTATAGGTCACCAGAAACTGGTCAGCAGAGACTGGTGACTCCTCGTGTTTAATTAATGCGGGAAGGGCGATAAAGGACATGATCAAGTTTATTTATCGTTAGTAGTGTACGGTCTCCTCGTATTTTTGATAAATGCGGGAAGGTTTCCCTCGTACTTCTAATGAAATACGGGAAGAACAAAGAAAGAGACTTGAATTCCCTCTTTTTTGTTAGGTGATTTCCCCGTAAGTTTTTGATAAACTGCGGGAAGAACGTAAAGAAAATCCGATCAATTTTCTTCGTTGTGTGATATCCTTTACTTTTGTAAGAAGGATTGTTGTGAGATATTTCATAAAAAATCTCAGTCGTTTTTTTTTTGGGCTTTGTGAAGTGAATCAATGCACAGTTTATTATTTTTTTTTCCCCTTTTTCCTCTTTCTCTATTCCTCTTCGTTCTTTGCTTCCTTTGACTAAAATGCTTTACTAACAAATGACACTGCAGCATTTTTCTTCTTTGTTTTCTATTTGATTATTTGAATTTTGTTTATAGGTGTATATTTTTGTGGTCTCCGAAATGGGAAATAAAATAAATCCACCTTTATTTAATGAATCTCCGAAAGATTTTATGGATAGAAATAATCAAGCCTTTTTTACGGAACCTTATCTATCAAATTTAGCTGGCTGGTCAGAGGGTAAAATACAATTAGATCCATTTCCACGCGAAGGATCCTTTAGAGATACAGACATGTCTGCAGCGAAAGACATGATCTCACGGAAACTGGGGTGATCCAGAATGGGATTTTGATTATATGAAACAATCCTATAAAACTTGGGAAATGATGAAAAAGTACTGGGATCGCGGACCTGAGATAGATAAAGCGGCTGGAAAAAATAATAAAGATCGCAAATTTTCTACTCCGCGGGCTGATCTCAGAGTCAGACTCACTCAGTCAGTCTCACAGCCTGAAGAGAAAGACAAAACTTTCTCTCACACCGCACCCCCTCCGAGTTATGAACGTCTTCCGTCACCGTTAGCGTGTGTGCCCGTAAAAAACAAACTATATCCTGATTTGAAAACTGTGTCTGCATTTCCGTTCGTCGAAACTTCAGAAGGATTTAAGGTTCATCCGTTGCCTCTTGCGGATGTTATTGCGATTGCTAAAGAGCTTCCTGATCCGTCTAAAACACCTCATCAGTATGTTTCGGTTTTGAAGCGATTGACAGCCTATAGTCAATTGACAGGGCGTGATTATCGTTTCATACTAACTAAAACACTCCCTCCTGAAATTACGGAGGAAGAATTGATTGAAGAAATTGATTTGTTAAGCCCGACATACGATACGCCATCGCCTCGTAACGTTTTGACAAGACATGCAGCAGAGCCTGTTGATTTGTCCAGAACTTTCCGTAACGTTAGAATTGTGGATGATCATGATGGCGGCGATGTCGATTGGGTTTGGGCCAATTCGGGTAAGCTTAAACTTTTCTTCAAACAATTAACGGCATTTTTGCTGAAATTGTCATCTGCTGAACAAGACATCTCACATGCGGCTAATGCAAAACAAAGAGCTGGCGAAAATCCAGTTGCTTTTTTCAACAGATTTAAACATGCATGGATTGAAGAATCGGCGATTCCGGTTGATGATGATAATTCTCAGTTGTTTGTGAACACGTTTTTAAATAACATGCATGAGGAGACTGCACAATTGATTCGTATCACCACGAATAATTTTTTAACAATGTCAATTGATGACCTTGGCAAGCGTTTACGTGAGCTTTCCTCTGCTGGAGCTTTTGCTTCCTTCAAAGGGAAAACTCCGATCATGTTACAGTTTGATGCTGCGGCTCAAAAACGTCCCTTCGTTTACACAAAAAGCCTGTTAAATGTTACTGCTGCGGTCGCTCAGGGCATCTTACAAAGTCCTGCAGACAAAGAACTGAACAACAGCCAAATAGAAACCAGATGGGTAAGCGCTCAGAACCTCCTCCTTCGTTTCCTCCTGGCCACAGACAGAGTGTAAAAAATTCAGGGCGATATCCAACTGAATGGAATCGCGCCTGACGGTGCGAGAGCAAAGAGCCTGAATTTTCACAACTTTCGTTGCAATATCCAAATAAATCAAATGTTTTGCCATTCCTTGAACTAAATGTTGACCATAAACCATACATATTTTTAATTGATAGCGGCGCTTCGGTGTCCTCGTTATCTTCCGATGTGTACTCAGGCTCCGTCACGGGAAAGCAAATTAATTCTGTGAGGATTAATAATGTTCCTGTGAAATGCGAATTGACGCCCACATTACCAATTACTTCTAAGGATGCACCGACGTTGTTTAAAATGCATTCATTTGCAATCATACCGAATTCTCCATTCTGCCTGTTAGGTAGGGACTTGATGCATAAACTTGGTATGAAATTGAATTTTGACTCTAATTCTTTGACACTTCTGTTCCCTTCAGTTTTTTCCATTACAACCGACACCGGAAGTGCTCTTGTGGAAGATTCGTCTGCAACTGTGCTGATACCAGAAATTTCGGAGTCAACCCTAAATTGTGGGCGGAACACAAGGATGACGTAGGGTTAATAGATATCCAGCCCTACAGTGCAAATTTGATACATAATAAGCCTGTGTTTCAGAAACAATACCCGCTTTCTAAGGATAAAGAGGAGGGGCTTAAACCTCTCGTTACTCGATTTTTGGAACAAGGCATTCTGGTGCGAACTCATTCACCTTATAATACACCAATCAATCCAATTAAGAAAGCTAATGGTACTTGGCGTTTAATGCAAGACCTAAGAAAAATTAATGATTTGATCAAACCACTTGCTCCTATTGTACCAGAAGTTCAGGCGATAATTAATTCTATTCCTTCAGAACATAAATTTTATTCTGTTATTGATTTAAGCTCTGCATTTTTCAGTATTCCTGTTCATCCTGATACTCAGCCACTGTTTGCATTTTGTTTTCAGAATTGTCAATACAGTTGGACACGTCTCCCTCAAGGGTTCAGAGATTCTCCGGCTGTTTTCTCCGCTGTAGTGCACGACACACTGAAAGATGTCAAACTTCCTCCAGACACCTGCTTGCAACCAATATGCTGACGACATTCTTGTCACCGGTGCCTCTGAGGACATGTGTGCTGCTGCAACAAAGATTGTTTGCAATGTCCTGGCTGAAGCTGGTTTCAAGGCATCTAGAGACAAACTTCAGTGGGTGCAGAGAAAGTCACTTACCTTGGACATGAACTGTCACAAGGCCAAGTTCGTCTGTCTGCGGACAGGATCAAAGCCATCGCTACATTTAAGTATCCATCCACACGGAAGCAAATGCAAAGCTTCCTGGGACTGGTCAATTACTGCCGCCTGTGGGTGCCTAATTGCTCCATGTATGACAAAATCCTGCGAGAAGCTACGCTGGGTGACAAAGACGATATTACATGGACAAGTGAGATGAATCAAGCATTCAAACATTTGCAAGCATCACTCTTAAGGCCGCCTGCCCTTGGCCTACCCTGTTACACACAAGACTTTCATCTATACGTGTACTGAAAGTGGTGGCACAGCCGCAGCAATCCTGGCCCAAGAGCATGGGGGCACTTTCCGTCCAATAGCTTATTTATCTAAGACCCTTGATTCGGTGGCTAAGGGCCTTCCGGCTTGTTTGCGTGCAGTGGCTGCTACAGCCATCATGATACAGGATGCTGAAAAGGTTGTTTTGTCACATCCTCTTATTGTACATGTTTCTCATCAGGTAGGAGCCATTATGCATAATATTTCGACTCAACACATGACTACCCAACGCCGTTCGGCTATGAGGCTATATTGTTAGCTACTGCTAATGTAACGTTGAAAGTAACTTCTGTTATTCATGGCCCTACTGTACATTTGCATAGGTTGCTGACACAAGGTGAATTTGAGAGCGACGACCAGGACTGCCTGAACAGGATCCAAATTTCGACTGCTTGCAGGCCAGACGTCCGTTGTCCGGAGGAGTCCTGGTATTTGGATCCTGCTTAAGCTAAACGTACATATTTGTGGTTATGCTATTGAATTGCCGTATTCACTGCCACATAAATCAGCACAAGTCGCAGAACTGATTGCTTTAACAAGAGCTTGTCAATTGGCAAAAGGTCAGTGTATCAACATATATACTGACTCCAAATATGCGTATGGCGTAGTCCATGATTTTGCTAAATTGTGGGAGGAAAGAAATTTCAAAACCTCCAAAGGAAAACCTATTTCGCATCATAACATTGTGGCCGAGCTGATTAGTGCAGCACAGCAACCATCGAAGCTTGCTGTAATTAAAGTAGCTGGTCATAAAACAGGTGAATCTGACAAGGCCAAAGGTAACAGATTTGCGGACGAAGTAGCGAAATGGGCAGCAAAAGAAGCAATACGTAGTCCGCATGTAAATGAACAAAACAATGAAGTGCCGTTGATTAATGATTTGGATGTTAAAGTCTTACAAACGAATCCTACTCAACATGATTTGACTCATTGGGCAGCCAATGAAGTAAAACCAGATCAAGTTGGTATTTTAAGAGATAAACAAGGTAGAATCGCGCTACCAGCATCTACTGTTGTAATGCTGTGTAGACATTATCATGGTGTATCACACGTGTCAAAAGAGAAAGTGATACAAAATTTGAATCAATCATACTGCATTGCGAACGTTCGAAGAAATACTTTGTTGATATTGGATGCTTGCCTGGTGTGTGCGCAAACAAACAGGCACAAGGCAATCAGCCATGATGTTTTACCGCATCCCGAACTTCCTTTCCAATATTTACAGATCGATTTTACACACATGCCTCCAAGTGGAAATCACAAGTATTTGCTCGTGATTATTGACCGATTTACTAAGTGGCCTGAGGCTTTTCCGTGTGGAAAAGAAGACGCAAAGACAGTAGTGAAGGTTCTTGCCAAAGAAATTATACCGCGTTTCGGTATTCCAACTGTTATAGCAAGCGACAATGGAACTCCATTTGCTTCTAAAGTAACACAATTGTTAGCTAAAGAACTTAGTATTAATTGGCATTTTCATATCCCGTATCATCCTCAGTCTTCGTCAAACGTGGAACGTTTGAATAAAACGATAAAAGAACGTCTTAATAAAGCGTGCTTAGATACGGGCAGAAATTGGGTTGATTTATTGCCTGCCGTACTGACGGAAATGAGAATGTCTCCGTCAGCCACTACAAAAATGTCTCCCTTTGAAATTCTCATGGGTAGACCTTTCCCGACTCCTTGGGTCAGAGGTCGCGCTGGCAATCTTTCCACAGGTGACACGGAGGTGATCATCGCAGATTATGTGGATTCCCTAGTTAGAACGTTAAATGGCATAAATGGTGATGTTTCTCTCTCTCTCCCTCTTCCATCAGAAGGGCCAACTCATCCTTTCGTTCCAGGACAATCGGTGTTGATTAGGTGTCTGAAACCTACGAAACTTGGAGAACCGAATTATCTGGGGCCGGCCACGGTGATCGCTGTGACAAGGACAGGTGTTCTGACTGATCTTCAACCACAGTGGATCCACGCAAGCCGCGTGAAGCTTGCTCCAGAGGAGGGCCTTACTAATTCCGGGTAAACGGTGAAAGCACTGGAGGAGCTGAACACGCAGCGCCAGTGCCCAACCGGGAATCTGTGAATTGGAAGGACCTGAGGAGGACGAGGAAGAGAAGTAGACGAAGAACGAGATTGTTGATTGAAGTTCACAATAAAATATTAACGAGACCATTAAGCCATGTCCGCACAGTCGCTATTACACCTGATTGTGCTAATAAATATACTCATTTATACACAAGCTTGTTAGCAGTGGGAATGAAACTTGGCTGAGCCATGAAAATGAACCACATTCATTTGCCTCCAATATGTGGTGGAGATTAGTCAATTTCACTGCTAAATCTACAGGAAAAAAGAGTGACTGTTATGTTTGTACAAAAATGCCACAAAGTGCTTCAGGACCTCGTGTAAGTGTTAAGTCACCAGAGACAGATGAAGATCTGTTCTGACCTTTACTTCTTAGTACTGTGGGATTCATTGCACCTCAAAATTCAACAGGGAATTCAACTTGTCCTGATAACAGGGCACTGACAGTTGCAGTACAAGTGCATGCTAAAGTGGCAACTGTGGGTCCCATTCCTGACTCATTGCTATGTATAGAAAGAAGAGTAGGAGCCTCAACATTGGGTTCCATTCCTGATAATAAATGTAATCAAGTATATCGCCGTTGTGAAGTACGAAACACTGCCTGTTGTGTTAGTTGTTTGACGGGGGAAGGAACCTTTGACTTGGAAGCATGTTTAAAAGGATCTCCTCTTCCGATCACAGCTATGAGTTCCTATGCCAAAGCAAACCCAGAGCTTCGAGAGTTATGTGATGAGTATTGTGGACTATACACCGGTAAAAATTGTAATAGGTATGTTCCATCTGCAAAAGGAACAAGAACTTTGAAAGATTGGTTTTGGTTATGTGGACACGTGGTATATACCTCGTTACCATTTAGCTGGAGTGGACAATGTGCTTTGGTAACTTTAGAAGAATATTCCATGATTATTAGACCACACAAGAAGGATGATGTGATGAACCAACGAAACACACGCTCCCTCTCTAACCGCAGTTCGACAAGTAGTTTGGGAAGAGACAACCCAGTTCCAAAAGAATACCGGTTATGGACTGGTACGGAAAAATTCTTTGAGAGTATATTTCCATCAATTGGAATTGGTAGTATTCTTTAATACCAATTGGAGTTATACTGTTAATCCTTTCATTTATTGTTTGCTGTATTATTCCTTTCATTAGAATGTTGATTTATCGTTCTATGAATACCTTTGTATCGTCTCAATACTCTCTAGCAAACAGAACTATCAAGTACTAATGATTTTGAAAGAAATGTTTGATTGAAATATGTTTCATGTATTATTCTGTAATAATGGACATACTGAGAATCATGTAATGTGATAATTATGTTATATTATAACTGTCATTATCAAAGGGCCACTGTCAGAAATAGGTATATCTCAGGTCTGTCCAAGATAGAAAATGCTGTGTTGGGACATTCCATTCCAAATACATTATCAAACATCTGTTTCATATTAACTTGGAGTGTAAGAGCCCCTCCTCTCCTTATTTCTTTCTTTCTGTGTGTTTGTGTACTTTATATGAATGTCTATGGCATGGTCCATCAGGCCCTAGTAGAGAGTAGCTTTTTCATATAGGATTTAGGCTCTCAGGGTTTCGAAGGAGACCGACATATGGACTTATTATCTATGAGGTAATGTCTGTTTCTATTGGTTTAGAGAAGTGAACTCCCTCCAGTATTTACATATATATTTGTATGTTATTGAGGAGACAAAGAGCTTTTCTATTCTTTACTTTGCTTCCCAACGTTGGATGCTTTGTATTGATTTGATTCACGACTCAATAAAAGACGGAGAGAAACGGCACTGCTATCGTATAGAAGACTCTTTATTTCTAACAATTAGTATTCTATTTTTGTATAATCTCTGTCTTGTTGCTGTATTGTTTTTGCACTTACAGCTTCTGTCAGCAAGACAAATTCCTTGTATGTGTAAGCATATGTAACAGTGGCCAGCTGATAGAAAGCTGTGCAATGGGTATAAACCTCACACTCCTGACCTCAAGAGGTTCAGTAGCGACTGATTCTATAGGCTGTAGCTTTTAGCCTCCATGACCACGCAACCGCCTCCCATGCCAGAGACGCCGCTTTGAGTCTTGTCAGGAGCGGGTAGAACAGGAGCGTGACAATGATGCCGTGACCAAGATGGGAGTGAGGTTTAGGGGGTGAGTAGTACAATCAATACATTTGAAATGTCAACAATCTGTAAACCAGTGAAATGTAGTCTTTGTTGTTTTGTTATACTGGTAATGATGGAGTCCTGGCATGGGGGTATAGCTCAGTGGTAGAGCATTTGACTGTAAATCAAGAGGTCCCTGGTCAAATCCAGGTGCCCGTTCACTAAGTTGTATGATAGCATAAAGTCCTGTATTTTGGTGTGGTTTAATCAAGCTGTTGACACTGTATGCAACCTAGAGTAAGTTGTAACTGTGTAACTGTGGCCAGTTGATAGAAAGGTGTGCCATGTGTATAAACCTCACTCTCCTGACCACAAGAGTTTCAATAGCGACTGATTCTAGAGGCAGTAGCTTTTAGCCTCCATGTCCACGCAACCGCCTCCCATGCCAGAGATGCCTCTTCGAGTCTCGTAAGGAGCGGGTAGAACAGGAGTGTGACAATGATGCCGTGACCAAGATGGGAGTGAGGTTTAGGGGCTGAGTAGTACAATCAAGACATTTGAAATGTCAGCAATCTGTAAACCAGTGAAATGTAGTTTTTGTTGTTTTTTTATACTGGTAATTATGGAGTCCTGGCATGGGGG
>NW_026265528.1:0-9475 GCF_025860055.1 Xyrauchen texanus | reverse complement strand
GCAAGCGATAGGGGCGGTAACGTACCACCACATCCGGCTCGGTCTTGATGTGGTGTTGTATGATGTTTGTGCGGCCTGGTAGAGGAGAAAACACGTCTGCAAACTCCTTTTGTAGTTCGGAAACCTCTGCGAGTTGGCGCGGTGAGAGGTGGTCTCCACAAAGAACCGGGGTGTTAGGATTGCAGGCTTTGTTTACCTCCGGTCTGAGCTCCGCCCTCTCCGGAACTACCGTTGCCAATGTCACAGAGGCCGCCTCTTCTCTCCACAATTTCAGGAGGTTGAGGTGATATATTTGACGCGCGCCCCCTCTATCGGTACGTTTAACCTCATAATCGAGATCCCCTACTCGTCGTGTGACCTCAAAGGGTCCTTGCCACTTGGCGAGTAATTTCAAGCTCGATGTTGGAGATCAAGAACGTATTGAATTTCATTTTTACTATTAGAAGGTCCCTCCTCCCAAGCTTCACGGATGACATCGAGGACCCCGCGTGGGCATCGCCCGTACAGCAGCTCAAATGGGGAAAACCCTGTGGAGGCTTGTGGGACCTCTTGTACTGCAAATAACAGGGGGTCCAGCCACTTATCCCAATTCCTAGCGTCTTCGTGCTCAAAAAGTCACTGGTCAAAAATTTTCTAAATTGGCACATTGATACTCCATGCCAACGGGTACCCCCAAACCAAGAATGGTCAACATTCGCCCATAGGTGGCGCTACAGGCCACGCCCAAAAAACAAAAATTCAAAGTGATATAATTTCCACCCCATTTGTCCAAATCTTCTGAAACTTTGTAAACATGCCTCATTTCTCATGAGGAACAAAAAAGCCTCAAGGACCCATACTTCTGCCATTATGGATTTTCCTGTACAGTGAAAATTTTGGAAAACCTACAAAACTCTTCTTCTCCTGAACCTCAGCTCCAATTGACTTGGAATTTGGCACACGTGTGTAGTATGTATGTCTTTCCAAACGTTACTTAGCAAAAATGAATACAATACAAAATGGCTGAAATGGACGTGTTTATGTAAATGTACACACAAAAGATGATCAAAAATTTTTAAAATCCCATTGATTTACAATGGCTGAGCAAAAATGCTCCCTCTACTGGACAAATATGGTCCACATGTAAAATCCCATTCACTTACATTGGCTGAGCAAAGAGGCTCCCTCTACTGGAGTAACTCTGTCTACCACATGCAGCTCTTCTGTAGCAATCTCTAATGAAGCATTTCGGTCTCCTAGTGGGTGGAGCTCCAGACTTAGACTACAGAAGACATTTTATGCGTCTGCACGGAGGTATGTCAAATCAATTGTGTGTCTTAATGCTTTCCAGTTTGAACATTCAAGCTGATTTTACACTATTCAACTCAACAAAGGCAAAACAACTCAAATAAATGTTTTCGAAAGCAGTTTGTGTGACACAGCGAGCGAAGCCGCCGCTGCCTAACGCTACGCGACGATGAGAGTTCGCTTCCTTCTTATGCGTTTCAACGGACAATTTCATACACCAAAATACATGATATATTGGGGTGTCTGCTATATCTCAAGTGAACAAACAGTTGATAAAGAAATCGGGTATCAATATATTGAATTATGAATTATTGAAGGGGTCTAGTGATGCCGCTGTGATGTCCTGTTAGATTTTTCTCTATCGAGACAGCGCTAACGTATCAAAACTTCCGAGTATGATGTTGTTTAATTGTCTCTGACAACACGCTAATCCTCGAGGCGAGATCATTTTTGCTCGCGATCTTCACTGAAGGTTTGTTGGTTGTGTACAATGGTTGCCTGCTTGAACATTCAGCCGATTTTACACTATTCAACTCAACAAAGGCAAAACAACTCAAATAAATGTTTTCGAAAGCAGTTTGTGTGACACAGCGAAGCGAGCCGCGTCACGACTAACGCCGCGACGCCGATGAGAGTTCGCTCACAGCTTCATGCGTTTGAACGGACAATTTCATACACCAAAATACATGATATATTGGGGTGTCTGTTATGTATCAAGTGAACAAACAGTTGATAAAGAAATTGGGTATCAATATATTTAATTATGAATTATTGTGAACAACACGGATGCCGCTGTGGTGTCCTGTTAAGATTTTTCTCTCGAAACAGCGTTAACAGCTTAAACAAAATACTACGCTATTTTTGCACATACAGATACATTTAATACATCGTCACAAACTATGAAAGTTGTACTTTTATTTGTTGTAAAATAAAGAAAATAAACCGTGTGCTCTTTGTCTAAGCTTAATATCTTTCTGAAACACGCCACAAAAACTTACACAAACATGAAACATATGTCTAAAGAAAGTAGGAATGGGCTGATCAATCCTAACGTATCAAAACTTCCGAGAATGATGTTGTTTAATTGTCTCTGACAACACGCAAAACCGCGAGGCGAGATCATTTTTGCTCGCGATCATCATGAAGGTTTGTCGGTTGTATACAATGTTTGCCTGTTTGAACATTCAAGCCGATTTTACACTATTCAACTCAACAAATGTCAAAACAACTCAAATACATGTTTGCGAAGCTGTTTGTGTGACACAGCGAGCCGCTGCGCGTCTAACTCACGCACTCCGATGTCTTTCGCTGCTGCTTGCGCCTGAACGGACAATTTCATACAACAGAGTGTCAAAATACATGATATATTGAGGAGTCTGTTATGTCTCAAGTGAACAAACAGTTGAGAAAGAAATCTGGAATAATTATATTTTATTCTGGCATTATTCCAGATGACGTCCTGCTATATTTTTCTCTCGAAACAGCGGAAACAACTTAAACAAAATACTGCGCCATTTTTGCCCATACAGAAACATGCAAGACATCATTACTGAACTATGAAATGTGTACTTTTATTTGTGTACACTTACAATAACAACAAAACCTTGTGCTTTTGTAAAATAAATAAACAGGGTGCTCAGTCTCTGTCTTCGCGATTATTTTTCTGAAACACGCCACAAAATTCAAGTGAACAAAATCAACCATTCACTGCAGTCTGTATTTTATCATCTCACAATGAATACAAATGCAACAAGCATGGCACAAAACGAAAATAATGATACTTCTCAGTTCTCAAAAGATTAAACTGAACTGTGCCTTAAGTATCGTATCATGCGATAAAAGCCTCTTAAAGAGACAGTAACAATTTAGCCTTCGTCCTGAACATAGACATTCCCAAGTAATTGAGAAGTACAAATGGTATTATTTTAAGTTTTTTTATTTCTCTCTTACCTTGTAAAATGCCACGTTTTTGAATGGCATGTAAACACAATCACTCCATTTTTTTCACTGGATCTGTTGCTATTTTAATGATTTAAAAATCAAAGCACTGACCATTTAAAGTGTGAGCTTGTAGGCTACATTTTGAAATAGTTATAAACAGTCACAGCTATACAGTGTTATTATGTGCCTAGATAGTCTTTCAAATAAAATTGCTTGTGATATGCTTATGTAAATCACACAAAAAAAACAGAAAAAAATCTTAAGAGAGAAGTGAAAGTGAAAGTAGAGATTTTCAAAGTGATTTTTCATTCAAAGTGATACAATTTCCACGCCATTTGTCTAAATCTTCTGAAACTTGGTGTACATGCCTCATTCCTCATGGGGAACAAAAAAGCCTTAAGGACCCATAACTTTCACCATGATGGATTTTCCCAGACGCTGAAAATTTGCGTAAAACCTAAAAATACTCTTTCTTCTCCTGAACCGTGAGCTCCAATTGACTTGAAATTTGGTACACATTTGTAGAATGGACATCCTTGAAAACATTACTTAGGAAAAATGAATGTGATACAAAATGTCTGAAAGGGGCGTGTTTATGTAAATGTCCAAATTTTAACAATATATACCTGTCAATAAATCAAATGTAATTTTGACTGATGGTTTTTCAAACCTAACATGCTTCAAGATGACATCACTCTGAAGTACTGCGCGAAAGAATGGTCGACATTCGCCTCTAGGGGGCTTACAGGCCATGTCGAAATTCCCATTTTCTGGTCTAAAATGTTCTAATTTGGTACAATGGTACTACAGGCCAACAGGAACCCACAAAACCAAGAATGGCCGACATTCGCCACTAGGGGGCTTAAAGGCCACGCCTAAAATTCCCGCTTTCTGGTCAAATTTTTTTTAATTTGGTACATTGATACTACAGGCAGACAGGAACCCACAAACCAAGAATGGACAACATTCACCCCTAGGGGCGCTTACAGGCCATGCCAAAATTCCCATTTTCTGGTCAAAAATGTTCTAATTTGGTACACTGATACTACATGCCAACAGGAACCCACAAACCACTTAATGGCCAACATTCGCCATTAGGGGCGCTACAGGTAATTCCAAAAAATCCCATTTTCTGGTCAAACATTTTCTAATTTGGTGTATTGATTCTACAGGCCGACAGGAACCCACAAACCAAGAAAGGCTCCACATTCGCCTCTAGGGGCGCTACAGGCCACTCCAAAATTCCCATTTTCTGGTCAAATATTTTCTAATTTTGTACATTTATACTACAGGCCAACAGGAACCCACAAACCAAGAATGACCAACATTTGCCCATAGGTGGCGCTTACAGGCCACGTCCCAAATTTTTTTTTTCAAAATGATATAATATCCACCCCATTTGTCCAATTCTTCTGAAACTTGGTGTACATGCCGCATTTCTCATTGGGAACAAAAAGCCTCAAGGATCCATAAGGTCCGGTATGGATTTTCCTGTACATTGAAAATGTTTTGTTTAGGAATCAGACTAAGACATGTTTTTTTGAATTCCTTAATTGGGAGGGTTTATCCCCAACCATCTACTGATCAATTTTAAATGATTTGCCATTTTGAGGAGGAATCCGAGCTAGATTATAGCTAGCATTGTCTGAGGCTATTATTGTTATTATTATTATTATTATTATTATTATTATTCTTCTCCTTGAGCCCCAATAGCTCAAAAAAGTCACTGGTCAAAAGTTTTCTAAATTGGCACATTGATACTCCATGCCAACGGGTACTCCCAAACCAAGAATGGCCCACATTCGCCCATAGGTGGCGCTACAGGCCACGCCTCAAAAAACAAAATTCAAAGTGATACCATTTCCACGCCTATTTGTCCAAATCTTCTGAAATTTGGTGTACATGCCTCATTCCTCATGGGGAACAAAAAGCCTCAAGAACCCATAACTTCCGCCATGATGGATTTTCCCGTACGCTGAAAATTTGCTAAAACCTACAAAACTCTTCTTCTCCTGAACCGTAGCTCCAATTGACTTGAAATTTGGTACACATGTGTAGAATGGACATCCTTGAAAACGCTACTTAGGAAAAATGAATACGATACAAAATGGCTGAAAGGGGCGTGTTTATGTAAATGTCCAAATTTTAACAATATATACGTGTCAATAAATCAAATGTAATTTTGACTGATGGTTTTTCAAACCTAACATGCTTAAAGATGACATCACTCTGAAGTACTGTGCAAAGAATGGCCATGCTAAAATTCCCATTTTCTGGTCAAAAATGTTCTAATTTGGTAAATTAATAGTACAGGCCAACAGGAATCCACAAACCAAGAATGACCGACATACGCCATTAGGGGCACTACAGGACAAGCCAAAATTCCCATTTTCTGGTCAAAAATGTTCTAATTTGGTACAATGAATAGTACAGGCCAACAGGAATCCACAAACCAAGAATGACCGACATTCGCCACTAGGGGCACTACAGGACATGCCAAAATTCCCATTTTCTGGTCAAAAATTTTCTAATTTGGTACATTGATACTACAGGCCAACAGGAACCCACATACCAAGAGTGGCCCACATTCGCCCTTAGGGGCGCTTACAGGCTACTCCAAAATTCTCGTTTTCTGGTCAAAAATGTTCTAATTTGGTACATTGATACTGCAGGTCAACAGGAACCCTCAAACCAAGAATGGCCAACATTCGCCTTAGGGGGCACTACAGGCCATGCCGAAATTCCCATTTTCTGGTCAAAATTTTCTAATTTGGTACATTAATAGTACAGGCCAACAGGAATCCACAAACCAAGAATGACCGACATTCACCACTAGGTGGCGCTTAGAGGCCATTCCAAATTCCCATTTTCTGGTCAAATATTCTGATAATTTGTGTACATTGATACTACAGGCCAACAGGAACCTCACAAACCAAGTAATGGCCCACATTTGCCATTAGGAGCTTACAGGCCACACCCACAAAAACTCTTCTTCTCCTGAACCGTAGTCCAATTGACTTGAAATTTGGTACACATGTGTAGAATGGACATCCTTGAAAACGCTACTTAGGAAAAAATGAATATGATACAAAATGGCTGAAAGGGGCTGTTTATGTAAATGTCCAAATTTTAACAATATATACGTGTCAATAAATCAAATGTAATTTTGACTGATGGTTTTTCAAACCTAACATGCTTAAAGATGACATCACTCTGAAGTACTGTGCAAAGAATGGCCATGCCAAAATTCCCATTTTCTGGTCAAAATGTTCTAATTTGGTAAATTAATAGTACAGGCCAACAGGAATCCACAAACCAAGAATGACCGACATACGCTCACTAGGGGCACTACAGGACAAGCTAAAATTCCCATTTTCTGGTCAAAAATGTTCTAATTCAGTACAAGAATAGTACAGGCCAACAGGAATCCACAAACCAAGAATGACCGACATTCGCCACTAGGGGCACTACAGGACAAGCCAAAATTCCCATTTTCTGGTCAAAAATTTTCTAATTTGGTACTTTGATACTACAGGCCAACAGGAACCCACATACCAAGTGTGGCCCACATTCTGCTCTTAGGGGCGCTTACAGGCTACTCCAAAATTTCGCTTTCTGGTCAAAAACGCTCTAATTTGGTACATTGATACTGCAGGTCAACAGGAACCCTCAAACCAAGAATGGCTAACATTCTGCCTCTAGGGGCACTACAGGCCATGCTCAAATTCCCATTTTCTGGTCAAAAATGTTCTAATTTGGTACATTAATAGTACAGGCCAAAAGGAATCCACAAACCAAGAATGACCGACATTCACCACTAGGTGGCGCTTAGAGGCCATGTCTAAATTCCCATTTTCTGGTCAAAAAGTTATAATTTGGTACATTGATACTACAGGCCAACAGGAACCCACAAACCAAGTATGGCCCACATTCGCCATTAGGGGGCTTACAGGCCACTCCCAAAATTTCGCTTTCTGGTCAAAAATTTTCTAATATGGTACATTGATACTACTGGCCAACAGGAACCCACAAACAAAGAATGGCTAACATTCGCCTTAGGGGCACTAGAGGCCATCTGAAATTCCCATTTTATGGTCAAAAATGTTCTAATTTGGTACATTGATACTACAGGTCAACAGGAACCCTCAAACCAAGAATGGCCAACATTCACCCCTAGGGGCGCTTACAGGTAATTCCCAAAAGTCCCATTTTCTGGTCAAATATTTTCTAATTATGTACATTGATACTACAGGCCAACAGGAACCCACAAACCAAGAATGACCCACATTTGCCCATAGGAGGCGCTTACAGGCCACGTCCCAAAAAATATTTTCAAAGTGATACCATTTCCACGCCTATTTAACCAATTCTTTTGAATCTTGGTGTACATGCCTCATTTCTCATTGGGAACAAAAAGCCTCAAGGATCCATAAGGTATGATGGATTTTCCTGTAGACTGAAAATGTTTCGCTTAGGATTCAGACAGAAATACATGTTTTTTGAATTCATCCATTGAGAGGGTTTAACCCCAACCCTCTACTGATCAATTTGAAATGATTTGCCATTTTGAGGAGGAATCTGCATTGCTGCTTGCAGCTATATTTATTATTATTATTATTATTATTCTTCTCCTTGAGCCCCAATAGCTCAAAAAGTCACTGGTCAAAAATTTTCTAAATTGGCACATTGATACTCCATGCCAACGGGTACCCCCAAACCAAGAATGGCCCACATTCTGCCCATAGGTGGCGCTTACAGGCCACGCCCAAAAAAACAAAATTCAAAGTGATACAATTTCCACGCCATTTGTCCAAATCTTCTGAAATTTGGTGTACATGCCTCATTCCTCATGGGGAACAAAAAGCCTCAAGAACCCATAACTTCCGCCATGATGGATTTTCCCGTGACGCTGAAAATTTGCTAAAACCTACAAAACTCTTCTTCTCCTGAACCGTGAGCTCCAATTGACTTGAAATTTGGTACACATGTGTAGAATGGACATCCTTGAAAACGCTACTTAGGAAAAATGAATACGTATACAAAATGGCTGAAAGGGGCGTGTTTATGTAAATGTCCAAATTTTAACAATATATACGTGTCAATAAATCAAATGTAATTTTGACTGATGGTTTTTCAAACCTAACATGCTTAAAGATGACATCACTCTGAAGTACTGTGCAAAGAATGGCCATGCCAAAATTCCCATTTTCTGGTCAAAAATGTTCTAATTTGGTAAATTAATAGTACAGGCCAACAGGAATCCACAAACCAAGAATGACCGACATACGCCAATTAGGGGCACTACAGGACAAGCCAAAATTCCCATTTTCTGGTCAAAAATGTTCTAATTCGTACAAGAATAGTACAGGCCAACAGGAATCCACAAACCAAGAATGACCGACATCTCGCCACTAGGGGCACTACAGGACAAGCCAAAATTCCCATTTTCTGGTCAAAAATTTTCTAATTTGGTACTTTGATACTACAGGCCAACAGGAACCCACATACCAAGTGTGGCTCCACATTCGCTCTTAGGGGGCTTACAGGCTACTCCAAAATTTCGCTTTCTGGTCAAAAACGCTCTAATTTGGTACATTGATACTGCAGGTCAACAGGAACCCTCAAACCAAGAATGGCTAACATTCGGCCTTAGGGGCACTACAGGCCATGCCGAAATTCCCATTTTCTGGTCAAAAATGTTCTAATTTGGTACATTAATAGTACAGGCCAAAAGGAATCCACAAACCAAGAATGACCGACATTCACCACTAGGTGGCGCTTAGAGGCCGCTCTAAATTCCCATTTTCTGGTCAAAAAGTTATAATTTGGTACATTGATACTACAGGCCAACAGGAACCCACAAACCAAGTATGGCCCACATTCGCCATTAGGGGCGCTTACAGGCCACTCCCAACTACAAAACTCTTCTTCTCCTGAACCGTGAGCTCCAATTGACTTGAAATTTGGTACACATGTGTAGAATGGACATCCTTGAAAACGCTATTTAGGAAAAATGAATATGATACAAAATGGCTGGAAAGGGGCTTGTTTATGTAAATGTCCAAATTTTAACAATATATACGCGTCAATAAATCAAATGTAATTTTGACTGATGGTTTTTCAAACCTAACATGCTTAAAGATGACATCACTCTGAAGTACTGCTGCAAAGAATGGCCATGCCAAAATTCCCATTTTCTGGTCAAAAATGTTCTAATTTGGTAAATTAATAGTACAGGCCAACAGGA
>NW_026265527.1:0-9491 GCF_025860055.1 Xyrauchen texanus | reverse complement strand
TGGTTACGTATTGCTTTAGGTCGCGACGCTGCTCGCTCGCTGTGTCACACAAACTGCTCGAAAACATTTATTTGAGTTGTTTTGCCTTTGTTGAGTTGAATAGTGTAAAATCGCTTGAATGTTCAAGCAGGCAACCATTGTACACAACCAACAAACCTTCGTGAAGATCGCGAGCAAAAATGATCTCGCCTCGAGGATTGCGTGTTGTCAGAGACAATTAAACAACATCATACTCGGAAGTTTTGATACGTTAACGCTGTCTCGATAGAGAAAAATCTAACAGGACATCACAGCGGCATCACTAGACCCCTTCAATAATTCATAATTCAATATATTGATACCCGATTTCTTTATCAACTGTTTGTTCACTTGAGATATAGCAGACACCCCAATATATCATGTATTTTGGTTTATGAAATTGTCCGTTGAAACGCAAGAAGGGAAAGCGAACTCTCATCGGCGTGCGAACGTTAGACGCGACGCTGCTCGCTTCGCTGTGTCACACAAACTGCTCGAAAACATTTATTTGAGTTGTTTTGCCTTTGTTGAGTTGAATAGTGTAAAATCGCTTGAATGTTCAAACTGGAAAGCATTAAGACACACAATTGATTTGACATACCTCCATGCAGACGCAAAATGTCTTCTGTAGTCTAAGTCTGGAGCTCCACCCACTAGGAGACCGAAATGCTTCATTAGAGAGATTGCTACAGAAGAGCTGCATGTGGTAGACAGAGTTACTCCAGTAGAGGGAGCCTCTTTGCTCAGCCAATGTAAGTGAATGGGATTTTACATGTGGACCATATTTGTCCAGTAGAGGGAGCACTTTTGCTCAGCCATTGTAAATCAATGGGATTTTAAAAATTTTTGATCATCTTTTGTGTGTACATTTACATAAACACGTCCATTTCAGCCATTTTGTATTGTATTCATTTTTGCTAAGTAACGTTTGGAAAGACATACATACTACACACGTGTGCCAAATTCCAAGTCAATTGGAGCTGAGGTTCAGGAGAAGAAGAGTTTTGTAGGTTTTCCAAAATTTTCACTGTACAGGAAAATCCATAATGGCAGAAGTATGGGTCCTTGAGGCTTTTTGTTCCCCATGAGAAATGAGGCATGTTTACAAAGTTTCAGAAGATTTGGACAAATGGGGTGGAAATTATATCACTTTGAATTTTTGTTTTTTGGGCGTGGCCTGTAGCGCCACCTATGGGCGAATGTTGACCATTCTTGGTTTGGGGGTACCCGTTGGCATGGAGTATCAATGTGCCAATTTAGAAAATTTTTGACCAGTGACTTTTTGAGCTATTGGGGCTCAAGGAGAAGAAGAATAATAATAATAATAATAATAATAATAATAATAATAATAATAATAATAAAACCGACAAATACAATAGATTCCCTCCTTACGGAGGAATCTAATAATAATAATAATAAAACCATCAATTACAATAGATTCCCTCCTACGGAGGAATCTAATAATAATAATAATAAAACCATCAATTACAATAGATTCCCTCCTACGGAGGAATCTAATAATAATAATAATAATAATAATAATAATAATAATAATAATAAAACCATCAATTACAATAGATTCCCTCCTACGGAGGAATCTAATAATAATAATAATAATAATAATAATAATAATAATAATAAAACCATCAATTACAATAGATTCCCTCCTACGGAGGAATCTAATAAAACCGACAAATACAATAGATTCCCTCCTTACGGAGGAATCTAATAATAATAATAAAACCATCAATTACAATAGATTCCCTCCTACGGAGGAATCTAATAATAATAATAATAAAACCATCAAATACAATAGATTCCCTCCTTACGGAGGAATCTAATAATAATAATAATAATAATAATAAAACCGTCAAATACAATAGATTCCCTCCTTACGGAGGAATCTAATAATAATAATAATAATAATAATAATAAAACCGACAAATACAATAGATTCCCTCCTTACGGAGGAATCTAATAAAACCATCAATTACAATAGATTCCCTCCTACGGAGGAATCTAATAATAATAATAATAATAATAATAAAACCATCAATTACAATAGATTCCCTCCTACGGAGGAATCTAATAATAATAATAATAAAACCATCAATTACAATAGATTCCCTCCTACGGAGGAATCTAATAATAATAAAACCATCAAATACAATAGATTCCTCCTTACGGAGGAATCTAATAATAATAATAATAAAACCGAACAAATACAATAGATTCCCTCCTTACGGAGGAATCTAATAATAATAATAAAACCATCAAATACAATAGATTCCCTCCTTACGGAGGAATCTAATAATAATAATAAAACCATCAATTACAATAGATTCCCTCCTACGGAGGAATCTAATAATAATAAAACCATCAAATACAATAGATTCCCTCCTTACGGAGGAATCTAATAAAACCATCAAATACAATAGATTCCCTCCTTACGGAGGAATCTAATAATAAAACCGACAAATACAATAGATTCCCTCCTTACGGAGGAATCTAATAATAATAATAATAATAATAATAATAATAAAACCGTCAAATACAATAGATTCCCTCCTTACGGAGGAATCTAATAATAATAAAACCATCAAATACAATAGATTCCCTCCTTACGGAGGAATCTAATAATAATAATAATAATAATAAAACCATCAATTACAATAGATTCCCTCCTACGGAGGAATCTAATAATAATAATAATAATAATAATAATAATAAAACCATCAATTACAATAGATTCCCTCCTACGGAGGAATCTAATAATAATAATAATAATAATAATAATAACTAGATAGGTACATTTCCTGAAGAAAATGTGAGTGGTGCTTGCCGTGGCAAAACTCGTCAAATAGCCTGCTTGAAAAGAACAGAAATTTTGGTCATAAATAAATCAACCCAGAAGTCTGTGTAATGTTCTGGTGCAGAAATATGTGATTTGTTAGTAGGTTGCTAGGGTAACCCCATGTGGTTGCTAGGCAGTTACCATAGTGATACTAATCAAGTGTCCTTGCCATCCTGATTGAAATAAGTCAAACCGGAAGTCTGTATGTTTTTGTGATGCAGAGATATGTGATTTGTTACTCGGTTGCTAGGGTAAGCCCATCTGGTTGCTAGGCAGTTACCATAGTGATACTAATGAAGTCTCCTTTCCATCCTGATTGTAATAAGTCAACCCGGAAGTCTCTACGTTTTTCTGATGCAGAGATATGTGATTTGTTACTCGGTTGCTAGGGTAACCCCATCTGGTTGCTAGGCAGTTACCATAGTGATACTAATCAAGTGTCCTTGCCATCCTGATTGAAATAAATCAACCCGAAGTCTCTCTGATTTTCTGGTGCAGAGATATAGTTACTGCTAAGCGGTTGCTAGGGTACTCTGTTTAGTTGCTAGGGAGTGGCTTGGCAGCTGCCAATCATGAATCTCCAAAGGCTGCTTGTCAGTATGAATGATATAAACCAACTCCCATGCCTCTGTGACATTCAGAATGGAAGATATCCCTCTATGGATTTTGGTTGTTAAGGTGCTCGACAATGGTTGCTAGGGAGGGGCTAGGAAGTGTTGATTTGATGCATGATTGGCTGTTTGCTGTCCCGAGTCAAACGAGACCACCCTTGTGTTTCTATGACACTTCTATCCGGAGATATCCCTTTGATATGTTTCAATAGAAGTCTATGGGACTTGTTGCTAAGGTGCTCTTAATGGTTGCTAGGGCGTGGCTTGATAGCTTCACAATGATCCTGAGAGACTGATTGGTCATCTGAGTAAAATGAGCCCACCCCTCGTCTCTATGACACTGTGATCCAGAGCTATGTTCAATACAAATCCCTATGCCTTTTCATTTCATGGGCCGTCCTACACCATTATAAGTCAATTGGGGCATTTTTGGGCAGCTCCTGCCCCCAGGGGTGCAACTTTTACCCCATATTGAGGTATGCTCTTACAGAGCCTGCCAGCCTCTTCAAATGTGGCAAATCACACGTTTCTACTGAAATCCTCGCTTGGAGCTGTGACGCGTCAAAGTTTGTCTCAATGTTAAGTCTATGTGATTTTTCGGCGCTTTTTTGCCCCTGGGGCAAATACCGTACCCGATCAGCTTATAAAAGTCATAGCACACGTGTCCTCAATAGGCCGTTCGATTTGACACCTCATTCGTGGGTCTACGCCAAACGGTGCGGGACGAGTTAGGTGCCGAAGTTTTGTTAAGAGATATAAAAATAAAAATAAAAATAAAAATAATAAGTATGTGAGATTACAATAGTGATGCTTTGCAAGCACCACTAATAATAATAAAACCGACAAATACAATAGATTCCCTCCTTACGGAGGAATCTAATAAAACCATCACTTACAATAGATTCCCTCCTACGGAGGAATCTAATAATAAAACCATCAATTACAATAGATTCCCTCCTACGGAGGAATCTAATAATAACTAGATAGGTACATTTCCTGAAGAAAATTTGAGTGGTGCTTGCCGTGGCAAAACTCGTCAAATAGCCTGCTTGAAAAGAACAGAAATTGTGGTCATAAATAAATCAACCCAGAAGTCTGTATAATGTTCTGGTGCAGAAATATGTGATTTGTTAGTAGGTTGCTAGGGTAACCCCATGTGGTTGCTAGGCAGTTACCATAGTGATACTAATCAAGTCTCCTTGCCATCCTTAGTGAAATAAGTCAACCCGGAAGTCTGTACTATTTTCTGGTGCCGAGATATGTGATTTGTTTCTCGGTTGCTAGGGTAACCCCATCTGGTTTCTAGGCAGTTACCATAGTGATAGTAATCAAGTCTCCTTGCCATCCTGAGTGAAATAAATCAACCCGGAAGTCAATACTATTTTCTGGTGCAGAGATATGTGATTTGTTACTCTGTTGCTAGGGTAACCCCATCTGGTTGCTAGGCAGTTACCATAGTGGTACTAATCAAGTGTCCTTGCCATTCTGAGTGAAATAAATCAACCCAGAGGTCTGTACTATTTTCTGGTGCAGAGATATGTGATTTGTTACTCGGTTGCTAGGGTAACCCCATCTGGTTGCTAGGCAGTTACCATAGTGATAGTAATCAAGTGTCCTTGCCATCCTGATTGAAATAAGTCAACCCGGAAGTCTCTATGTTTTTGTGATGCAGAGATATGTGATTTGTTACTCGGTTGCTAGGGTAAGCCCATCTGGTTGCTAGGCAGTTACCATAGTGATACTAATGAAGTGTCCTTGCCATCCTGATTGAAATAAGTGAACCCGGAAGTCTCTACGCTTTTCTGATGCAGAGATATGTGATTTGTTACTCGGTTGCTAGGGTAACCCCATCTGGTTGCTAGGCAGTTAACATAGTGATACTTATCAAGTCTCCTTGCCATCCTGATTGAAATAAATCAACCCAGAAGTCTCTCTGATTTTCTGGTGCAGAGATATAGTTACTGCTAAGCGGTTGCTAGGGTACTCTGTGTAGTTGCTAGGGAGTGGCTTGGCAGCTGCCAATCATGAATCTCCAAAGGCTGCTTGTCAGTATGAATGATATAAACCAACTCCCATGCCTCTGTGACATTCAGAATGGAAGATATCCCTCTATGGATTTTGGTTGTTAAGGTGCTCGACAATGGTTGCTAGGGAGGGGCTAGGAAGTGTTGAAGTGATGCATGATTGGCTGTTTGCTGTCCCGAGTCAAACGAGACCACCCTTGTGTTTCTATGACACTTCTATCCGGAGATATCCCTTTGATCTTTTTCAATAGAAGTCTATGGGACTTGTTGCTAAGGTGCTCTTAATGGTTGCTAGGGCGTGGCTTGATAGCTTCACAATGATCCAGAGAGACTGATTGGTTGTCTGAGTAAAATGAGCCCACCCCCTCGTCTCTATGACACTGTGATCCAGAGCTATGTTCAATACAAATCCCTATGCCTTTTCATTTCATGGGCCGTCCTACACCATTATAAGTCAATTGGGGCATTTTTGGGCAGCTCCTGCCCCCCAGGGGTGCAACTTTTACCCCATATTGAGGTATGCTCTTACAGAGCCTGCCAGCCTCTTCAAATGTGGCAAATCACACGTTTCTACGAAATCCTCAGCTTGGAGCTGTGACGCGTCAAAGTTTGTCTCAATGTTAAGTCTATGGGATTTTTCGGCCGCTTTTTTGCCCCTGGGGCAAATACCGTACTCCGATCAGCTTATAAAAGTCATAGCACACGTGTCCTCAATAGGCCGTTCGATTTGATACCTCATTCGTGGGTCTACGCCAAACGGTGCGGGACGAGTTAGGTGCCGAAGTTTTGTTAAGAGATATAATAAAAATAACTAGATAGGTACATTTCCTGAAGAAAATGTGAGTGGTGCTTGCCGTGGCAAAACTCGTCAAACAGCATGTTGTAACTTGAAAAGAAAAAAAATTACGGTCATAAATAAATCAGCCCAGAAGTCTGTACGATTTTCTGGTGCAGAAATATGTGATTTTTTACTCGGTTGCTAGGGTAAGCCCATGTGGTTGCTATGCAGTTACCAAGGTAATACAATACATGGGTCCTTTCCATCCTGAGTGAAATAAGTCAACCCGGAAGTCTGTAGTGTTTTCTGGTGCAGAGATATGTGATTTGTTACTCGGTTGCTAGGGTAACCCCATCTGGTTGCTAGGCAGTTACCATATTGATACTAATGAAGTGTCCTTGCCATCCTGGTTGAAATAAATCAACCCGGAAGTCTGTACTCTTTTCTGGTGCCGAGATATGTGATTTGTTTCTCGGTTGCTAGGGTAACCCCATCTGGTTGCTAGGCAGTTACCATAGTGATAGTAATCAAGTGTCCTTGCGATCCTGAGTGAAATAAATCAACCCGGAAGTCTGTACTCTTTTCTGGTGCCGAGATATGTGATTTGTTTCTCGGTTGCTAGGGTATCCCCATCTGGTTGCTAGGCAGTTACCATAGTGATAGTAATCAAGTGTCCTTGCGATCCTGAGTGAAATAAATCAACCCGGAAGTCAGTACTATTTTGTGGTGCAGAGATATGTGATTTGTTACTCGGTTGCTAGGGTAACCCCATCTGGTTGCTAGGCAGTTACCATAGTGATAGTAATCAAGTGTCCTTGCCATCCTGATTGAAATAAGTCAACCCAGAAGTATCTACGTTTTTCTGATGCAGAGATATGTGATTTGTTACTCGGTTGCTAGGGTAACCCCATGTGGTTGCTAGGCAGTTACCATATTGATACTAATGAAGTGTCCTTGCCATCCTGGTTGAAATAAATCAACCTGGAAGTCTGTACTCTTTTCTGGTGCCGAGATATGTGATTTGTTTCTCGGTTGCTAGGGTAACCCCATCTGGTTGCTAGGCAGTTACCATAGTGATAGTAATGAAGTGTCCTTGCCATCCTGAGTGAAATAAATCAACCCGGAAGTCAGTACTATGTTCTGGTGCAGAGATATGTGATTTGTTACTCGGTTGCTAGGGTAACCCCATCTGGTTGCTAGGCAGTAATCATAGTGATACTAATCAAGTGTCCTTGCCATCCTGATTGAAATAAGTCAACCCGGAAGTCTGTACGTTTTTCTGATGCAGAGATATGTGATTTGTTACTCGGTTGCTAGGGTAAGCTCATGTGGTTGCTAGGCAGTTACCATAGTGATACTAATGAAGTGTCCTTGCCATCCTGATTGAAATAAGTCAACCCGGAAGTCTCTACGTTTTTCTGATGCAGAGATATGTGATTTGTTACTCGGTTGCTAGGGTAACCCCATCTGGTTGCTAGGAAGTTAACATAGTGATACTTATCAAGTGTCCTTGCCATCCTGATTGAAATAAGTCAACCCGGAAGTCTCTATGTTTTTGTGATGCAGAGATATGTGATTTGTTACTCGGTTGCTAGGGTAAGCCCATCTGGTTGCTAGGCAGTTACCATAGTGATACTAATGAAGTGTCCTTGCCATCCTGATTGAAATAAGTGAACCCGGAAGTCTCTACGTTTTTCTGATGCAGAGATATGTGATTTGTTACTCGGTTGCTAGGGTAACCCCATCTGGTTGCTAGGCAGTTAACATAGTGATACTTATCAAGTCTCCTTGCCATCCTGATTGAAATAAATCAACCCAGAAGTCTCTCTGATTTTCTGGTGCAGAGATATAGTTACTGCTAAACGGTTGCTAGGGTACTCTGTGTAGTTGCTAGGGAGTGGCTTGGCAGCTGCCAATCATGAATCTCCAAAGGCTGCTTGTCAGTATGAATGATATAAACCAACTCCCATGCCTCTGTGACATTCAGAATGGAAGATATCCCTCTATGGATTTTGGTTGTTAAGGTGCTCGACAATGGTTGCTAGGGAGGGGCAAGGAAGTGTTGAAGTGATGCATGATTGGCTGTTTGCTGTCCCGAGTCAAACGAGACCACCCTTGTGTTTCTATGACACTTCTATCCGGAGATATCCCTTTGATCTTTTTCAATAGAAGTCTATGGGACTTGTTGCTAAGGTGCTCTTAATGGTTGCTAGGGCGTGGCTTGATAGCTTCACAATGATCCAGAGAGACTGATTGGTTGTCTGAGTAAAATGAGCCCACCCCCTCGTCTCTATGACACTGTGATCCAGAGCTATGTTCAATACAAATCCCTATGCCTTTTCATTTCATGGGCCGTCCTACACCATTATAAGTCAATTGGGGCATTTTTGGGCAGCTCCTGCCCCCCAGGGGTGCAACTTTTACCCCATATTGAGGTATGCTCTTACAGAGCCTGCCAGCCTCTTCAAATGTGGCAAATCACACGTTTCTACTGAAATCCTCAGCTTGGAGCTGTGACGCGTCAAAGTTTGTCTCAATGTTAAGTCTATGGGATTTTTAGGCCGCTTTTTTGCCCCTGGGGCAAATACCGTACCCCGATCAGCTTATAAAAGTCATAGCACATGTGTCCTCAATAGGCCGTTCGATTTGACACCTCATTCGTGGGTCTACGCCAAGCGGTCGTGGGACGAGTTAGGTGCCGAAGTTTTGTTAAGAGATATAAAAATAAAAATAAAAATAAAAATAAAAAGTATAATAATAAGTATGTGAGATTACAATAGTGATGCTTTGCAAGCACCACTAATAAAAAGTATAATAATAAGTATGTGAGATTACAATAGTGATGCTTTGCAAGCACCACTAATAAGTATGTGAGATTACAATAGTGATGCTTTGCAAGCACCACTAATAATAAGTATGTGAGATTACAATAGTGATGCTTTGCAAGCACCACTAATAATAAGTATGTGAGATTACAATAGTGATGCTTTGCAAGCACCACTAATAATAAGTATGTGAGATTACAATAGTGATGCTTTGCAAGCACCACTAATAAAACCGTCAAATACAATAGATTCCCTCCTTACGGAGGAATCTAATAATCCTGTACACAGGGTATGATCCCCTGACAACACAGTGACAGAATGCTTGGTATTTAACACTGTGATAAGTTATTTTAGTAAAGCGGTTATTAAAATGCAGTCGGG
>NW_026265526.1:0-9556 GCF_025860055.1 Xyrauchen texanus | reverse complement strand
TAGCATGATGCTTAGACGCTTTTAGCATTTTTAGCACTTCGCTAGGCGATGCTAAGCATGTGTTATCATGTTTTAGCGACTTCGGCTAGGCAATGCTTAGCATGTGTTAACGATGATGCTTAGACGCTTTTAGCATGTTTTAACACTTCGCTAGGTGATGCTATAGACGTTTTTAGCATTTTTTAGCACTTTGCTAGTTGATGCTAAGCATGTGTTAGCATGATGGTAAGACGCTTTTAGCATTTATTAGCATTTCAGCTAGGCGATGCTAGCATGTGTTAGCATTATGCTAGCACATTTTTAGCATGTTTTAGCACTTCGCTAGGTGATGCTAGCATGTGTTAGCATGATGCTTAGCACATTTTTTAGCACTCGCTAGGCGATGCTAAGCATGTGTTAAGCATGATGCTAGCACGCTTTTAGCATGTTTTAGCACTTCGCTAGGCGATGCTAAGCATATGTTAGCATGATGCTATAGCACGTTTTTAGCATGTTTTAAGCACTTCGCTAGGCGATGCTTAGCATGTGTTAAGCATGTTTTAGCACTTCGCTAGGCAATGCTTAGCATGTGTTAAGCATGATGCTATAGACGCTTTTAGCATGTTTTAACGACTTCGCTAGGTGATGCTTAGCATGTGTTAGCATGATGCTTAGCACATTTTTTGCACTTCGCTAGGCGATGCTAGCATGTGTTAGCATGATGCTTAGCACGCTTTTAGCATGTTTTAACACTTCACTAGGCGATGCTAGCATATGTTAGCATGATGCTTAGCACGCTTTTAGCATTTTTTAGCACTTCGCTAGGCGATGCTAGCATGTGTTAGCATGATGCTAGCACGTTTTTAGCATGTTTTAGCACTTCGCTAGGCGATGCTAGCATGTGTTAGCATGATGCTAGCACGTTTTTAGCATGATTTAGCACTTCAGCTAGGCGATGTTAGCATGTGTTAGCATGATGCTAGCCCGTTTTTAGCATTTTTTAACACTTCGCTAGGTGATGCTAGCATGTGTTAGCATGATGCTAGCATGTTTTTAGCATGTTCTAGCACTTCGCTAGGCGATTTTAGCATGATGCTAGCACGTTTTTAGCATGTTTTAGCGTGTGGCTATGAAGATTTTAGGTCATTACTTTTTGGCTGCTTGATAAAATAAATCCTCTGAGGGAGAGAGAGAGGGAGAGATGTAGGGCTGACAGGCCCTTTTTGTCTTTGTGTGTGAAAATGTCAGTTTGGATTTAAATTTCTGAACATTCCGCAATGTTAAGTCAATGGGATTTTTCCAGTTTTTGATCATCCGCTGTGGGAAAACCGTAAGTCCGATCAGTTAGAAAAGATATAGCACACTATTCGGGATTAGTCTGAAGGTCTGTGCCGAGTTTGGTGCATGTAGCTTAAAAGCTCTAGGAGGAGTTAGTCTTGGTAATTTTAGTCTCAGAAGAATAATAATAACTAGATAGGTACATTTCCTGAAGAAAATGTGAGTGGTGCTTGCCGTGGCAAAACTCGTCAAATAGCCTGCTTGAAAAGAACAGAAATTGTGGTCATAAATAAATCAACCCAGAAGTCTGTATAATTTTCTGGTGCAGAAATATGTGATTTGTTACTAGGTTGCTAGGGTAAGCCCGTGTGGTTGCTATGCAGTTAGCAAGGTAATACAATACATGGCTCCTTTCCATCCTGAGTGAAATAATTCAACCCAAAAATCTGTACTGTTTTCTGGTGCAGAGATATGTGATTTGTTACTCGGTTGCTAGGGTAACCCCATCTGGTTGCTAGGCAGTTACCATAGTGATAGTAATCAAGTGTCCTTGCCATCCTGATTGAAATAAATCAACCCGGAAGTCTGTACTCTTTTCTGGTGCCGAGATATGTGATTTGTTTCTCGGTTGCTAGGGTAACCCCATCTGGTTGCTAGGCAGTTACCATAGTGATACTTATCAAGTCTCCTTGCCATCCTGATTGAAATAAGTCAACCCGGAAGTCTCTATGTTTTTGTGATGCAGAGATATGTGATTTGTTACTCGGTTGCTAGGGTAAGCCCATCTGGTTGCTAGGCAGATACCATAGTGATAGTAATCAAGTGTCCTTGCCATCCTGATTGAAATAAGTCAACCCGGAAGTCTCTACGTTTTCTGATGCAGAGATATGTGATTTGTTACTCGGTTGCTAGGGTAAGCCCATCTGGTTGCTAGGCAGTTACCATAGTGATACTAATGAAGTGTCCTTGCCATCCTGATTGAAATAAGTCAACCCGAAGTCTCTATGTTTTTGTGATGCAGAGATATGTGATTTGTTACTCGGTTGCTAGGGTAAGCCCATCTGGTTGCTAGGCAGTTACCATAGTGATACTAATGAAGTGTCCTTGCCATCCTGATTGAAATAAGTCAACCCGGAAGTCTCTACGTTTTTCTGATGCAGAGATATGTGATTTGTTACTCGGTTGCTAGGGTAACCCCATGTGGTTGCTAGGCAGTTACCATAGTGATACTAATCAAGTCTCCTTGCCATCCTGATTGAAATAAATCAACCCAGAAGTCTCTCTGATTTTCTGGTGCAGAGATATAGTTACTGCTAAGCGGTTGCTAGGGTACTCTGTTTAGTTGCTAGGGAGTGGCTTGGCAGCTGCCAATCATGAATCTCCAAAGGCTGCTTGTCAGTATGAATGATATAAACCAACTCCCATGCCTCTGTGACATTCAGAATGGAAGATATCCCTCTATGGATTTTGGTTGTTAAGGTGCTTCGACAATGGTTGCTAGGGAGGGGCTAGGAAGTGTTGATTTGATGCATGATTGGCTGTTTGCTGTCCCGAGTCAAGCGAGACCACCCTTGTGTTTCTATGACACTTCTATCCGGAGATATCCCTTTGATCTGTTTCAATAGAAGTCTATGGGACTTGTTGCTAAGGTGCTCTTAATGGTTGCTAGGGCGTGGCTTGATAGCTTCACAATGATCCTGAGAGACTGATTGGTCGTCTGAGTAAAATGAGCCCACCCCTCGTCTCTATGACACTGTGATCCAGAGCTATGTTCAATACAAATCCCTATGCCTTTTCATTTCATGGGCCGTCCTACACCATTATAAGTCAATTGGGGCATTTTTGGGCAGCTCCTGCCCCCAGGGTGCAACTTTTACCCCATATTGAGGTATGCTCTTACAGAGCCTGCCAGCCTCTTCAAATGTGGCAAATCACTGCGTTTCTGTGAAATCCTAAGCTCGGAGCTGTGGCCGTCAAAGTTTGTCACAATGTTAAGTCTATGGGATTTTTCGGCGCTTTTTTGCCCCTGGGGCAAATACCGTACCCCGATAAGCTTATAAAAGTCATAGCACACGTGTCCTCAATAGGCCGTTCGATTTGACACCTCATTTGTGGGTCTACGCTAAGCGGTGCTTGGGACGAGTTAGGTGCGAAGTTTTGTACAGGAGATAGAATAATAATAAAAGAAGAAAAATAAAAATAAGTATGTGAGATTACAATAGTGATGCTTTGCAAGCACCACTAACTAGAAAAAAAGTTAGATCGAGACAAACTTTAAGTTGGCTTGTGAAAGTTTGGACCAGAAAGTTTGAAGAAGTTTAAAGTAGTTTGAAGTTTAAATTAGTTTAAATTAGTTTAAAGTTTAAAGTAGTTTATAGTTTAAATTAGTTTGTAGTTTAAATTAGTTTGAAGTATAAATTAGTTTGTAGTTTAAATTAGTTTGAAGTTTAAATTAGTTTAAAGTAGTTTATAGTTTAAATTAGTTTAGTTTAAATTTGTTTAAAGTAGTTTAAAGTTTAACTTAGTTGCTAGATAGATAGATAGATAGATAGATAGATAGATAGATAGATAGATAGACAGACACTCAGATAGAGATAGATAGATATTTACCCTCAGATAGATAGATAGATAGATCGATAGATAGATAGACATTGACCCTCAGATAGATAGATAGATAGATAGATAGATAGATATTGACCCTCAGATAGATAGATAGATAGATGGATGGATTGATTGATGGATGGATTGATCCTTGCTACCCTGAGTCCCAAGAACAAAGCCAGAAGTCTTTATGTTGTTCAGTTGCAGAGATATGTGATTTGTTACTCGGTTGCTAGGGTAACCCCATATGGTTGCTAGGCAGTTACCATAGTGATACTTATCAAGTCTTCTTGCCATCCTGATTGAAATAAATCAACCCAGAAGTCTCTCGATTTTCTGTTGCAGAGATATGTGATTTGTTACTTTCGGTTGCTAGGGTAACCCCATCTGGTTGTTAGGCAGTCACCATAGTGATACTTATCAAGTGTTCTTGACATCCTGATTGAAATGAACCAACCCAGAAGTCTCTACGATTTTCTGGTCCAGAGATATGTGAATTGTTACTTCGGTTGCTAGGGTAACCCAATATGGTTGCTAGACCGTTACCATAGTGATACATATCAAGTCTCATTGACATCCTGATTGAAATAAATCAACCCAGAAGTCTCTATGATTTTCTGGTGCAGAGATATTTGATTTGTTACTTTCGGTTGCTAGGGTAACCCCATCTGGTTGCTAGGCAGTTACCTTAGTGATACTAATGAAGTGTCCTTGCCATCCTGATTGAAATAAGTCAATCCGGAAGTCTCTCGTTTTTCTGATGCAGAGATATGTGATTTGTTACTCGGTTGCTAAGGTAACCCCATGTGGTTGCTAGGCAGTTACCATAGTGATACTTATCAAGTCTCCTTGCCATCCTGATTGAAATAAATCAACCCAGAAGTCTCTCTGATTTTCTGGTGCAGAGATATGTGATTTGTTACTCGGTTGCTAGGCTAACCCCATCTGGTTGTTAGGCAGTCACCATAGTGATACTTATCAAGTCTTCTTGACATCCTGATTGAAATAAACCAACCCAGAAGTCTCTACGATTTTCTGGTCCAGAGATATGTGATTTGTTACTCGGTTGCTAGGGTAACCCAATGTGGTTGCTAGGCAGTTACCATAGTGATACTTGTCAAGTCTCCTTGACATCCTGATTGAAATAAATCAACCCAGAAGTCTCTACGATTATCTGGTGCAGAGATATGTGATTTGTTACTCGGTTGCTAGGGTAACCCCATCTGGTTGCTAGGCAGTTACCATAGTGATACTTATCAAGTCTCCTTGCCATCCTGATTGAAATAAATCAACCCAGAAATCTCTCTGATTTTCTGGTGCAGAGATATGTGATTTGTTACTCGGTTGCTAGGGTAACCCCATCTGGTTGTTAGGCAGTCACCATAGTGATACTTATCAAGTCTTCTTGACATCCTGATTGAAATAAACCAACCCAGAAGTCTCTACGATTTTCTGGTCCAGAGATATGTGATTTGTTACTCGGTTGCTAGGGTAACCCAATGTGGTTGCTAGGCAGTTACCATAGTGATATTTATCAAGTCTCCTTGACATCCTGATTGAAATAAATCAACCCAGAAGTCTCTACGATTATCTGGTGCAGAGATATGTGATTTGTTACTTGGTTGCTAGGGTAACCACATCTGGTTGCTAGGCAGTTACCATAGTGATACTAATGAAGTCTCTTTGCCATCCTGATTGAAATAAGTCAATCCGGAAGTCTCTACGTTTTTCTGATGCAGAGATATGTGATTTGTTACTCGGTTGCTAAGGTAACCCCATGTGGTTGCTAGGCAGTTACCATAGTGATACTTATCAAGTCTCCTTGCCATCCTGATTGAAATAAATCAACCCAGAAGTCTCTCTGATTTTCTGGTGCAGAGATATGTGATTTGTTACTCGGTTGCTAGGGTAACCCCATGTGGTTGCTAGGCAGTTACCATAGTGATACTTATCAAGTCTCCTTGCCATCCTGCTTGAAATAAATGAACCCAGAAGTCTCTCTGATTTTCTGGTGCAGAGATATAGTTATTGCTAAGCGGTTGCTAGGGTACTCTGTTTAGTTGCTAGGGAGTGGCTTGACAGCTGCCAATTATGAAACTCCAAAGGCTGCTTGTCAGTATGAATGATATAAACCAACTCCCATGCCTCTGTGACATTCAGAATGGAAGATATCCCTCTATGGATTTTGGTTGTTAAGGTGCTCGACAATGGTTGCTAGGGAGGGGCTAGGAAGTGTTGAGGTGATTCATGATTGGCTGTTTGCTGCCCGAGTCAAGCGAGACCACCCTTGTGTTTCTATGACACTTCTATCCGGAGATATCCCTTTGATATCTTTCATTAGAAGTCTATGGGAGTTGTTGCTAAGGTGCTTTAAATTGTTGCTAGGGCGTGGCTTGATAGCTTCACAATGATCGAGAGACTGATTGGTCGTCTGAGTAAAATGAGCCCGCCCCTTGTCTCTATGACACTGTGATCCAGAGCTATGTTCAATACAAAATCCCTATGCAATGAGGGAGAGAGAGGAGAGATGCAGGGCTGACAGGCCCTTTTTGTCTGTGTGTGTTCCCAAATTAATGACTCTAATGAGCGGTTCTTTTGACTCTACAGTGTGAAACATACAGTGTGACCAGTGTAGTCTGATTCCCAAATGAATGACTCTAATGATCCAGTTCTTTTGAATCTACAGTGTGAAACATACAGTGTGACCAGTGTAGTCTGATTCCCAAATGAATGACTCTAATGATCCAGTTCTTTTGAATCTACAGTGTGAAACATACAGTGTGACCAGTGTAGTCTGATTCCCAAATTAATGACTCTAATGAGCCAGTTCTTTTGAATCTACAATGTGAAACATACAGTGTGACCAGTGTAGTCTGATTCCCAAATTAATGACTCTAATGATCCAGTTCTTTTGAATCTACAATGTGAAACATACAGTGTGACCAGTGTAGTCTGATTCCCAAATTAATGACTCTAATGAGCCAGTTCTTTTGAATCTACAATGTGAAACATACAGTGTGACCAGTTTAGTCTGATTCCCAAATGAATGACTCTAATGAGCCAGTTCTACAGTGTAGTGTTAAAAAGTTTAACTTAGTTGCTAGATAGATAGATAGATAGATAGATAGATAGATAGATAGATAGATAGATAGATAGATAGATAGATAGATAGATATTTACCCTTAGATATATAGAGATAGATATAGATAGATAGAGAGAGAGAGATAGATATTTACCCTCAGATAGATAGATAGATAGATAGATAGATAGATAGATAGATATTTAGATAGATAGATAGATATTGACCCTCAGATAGATGCTAGCACGTTTTTAGCATGTTTTAGTGTGTGGCTAGGAAGATTTTAGGTCATTACTTTTTGGCTGCTTGATAAAAGAAATCCTCTGAGGGAGAGAGAGGGAGAGATGCAGGGCTGACAGGCCCTTTTTGTCTGTGTGTGTGAAAATGTCAGTTGGAATTTGAATTTCTGAACATTCCGCAATGTTAAGTCAATGGGAGTTTTTCGAGTTTGATCATCATTTTTAGGAAAACCGTAAGTCCGATCAGTTAGAAAAGATATAGCACACTATTAGGGATTAGTCTGAAGGTCTGTGCGAGTTTGGTGCCTGTAGCTTAAAAGCTCTAGGAGGAGTTAGTCTTGGTAATTTTAGTCTCAGAAGAATAATAATAATAATATATAATAATAAGTTTAAATAGGATTTCAGTAAGTTGGCTCTCACAAGCCAACTTAACTAGAAAAAAGTTAGATGAGACAAACTTTAAGTTGGCTTGTGAAAGTTTGGACCAGAAAGTTTGAAGAAGTTTAAAGTAGTTTGAAGTTTAAATTTGTTTATAGTTTAAATTAGTTTGAAGTTTAAATTAGTTTGTAGTTTAAATTAGTTTGAAGTTTAAATTAGTTTAAAGTAGTTTATAGTTTAAATTAGTTTAAGTTTAAATTAGTTTAGTTTAAAGTAGTTTAAAGTTTAACTTAGTTGCTAGATAGATAGATAGATAGATAGATAGATAGATAGATAGATAGACAGACACTCAGATAGATAGAGAGATAGATAGATAGATATTTACCCTCAGATAGATAGATAGATAGATAGATAGATAGACATTGACCCTCAGATAGATAGATAGACAGACAGACAGACAGATAGATAGATAGATAGATAGATATTGACCTAGATAGATAGATAGATGATAGATAGATAGATAGATAGATAGATAGATAGATAGATGGATGGATGGATGGATGGATGGATAGATGGATGGATGATGATGGATGGATGGATGGATGATTGATTGATTGATTGATCCTTGCTACCCTGAGTCCCATGAACAAAGCCAGAAGTCTTTATGTTGTTCTGTTGCAGAGATATGTGATTTGTTACTCGGTTGCTAGGGTAACCCCATATGGTTGCTAGGCAGTTACCATAGTGATACTTATCAAGTCTTCTTGCCATCCTGATTGAAATAAATCAACCCAGAAGTCTCTACGATTTTCTGTTGCAGAGATATGTGATTTGTTACTCGGTTGCTAGGGTAACCCCATCTGGTTGTTAGGCAGTTACCATAGTGATACTTATCAAGTGTTCTTGACATCCTGATTGAAATAAACCAACCCAGAAGTCTCTACGAGTTTCTGGTCCAGAGATATGTGATTTGTTACTCGGTTGCTAGGGTAACCCAATGTGGTTGCTAGGCAGTTACCATAGTGATACTTATCAAGTCTCCTTGACATCCTGATTGAAATAAATCAACCCAGAAGTCTCTATGATTTTCTGGTGCAGAGATATGTGATTTGTTACTTCGGTTGCTAGGGTAACCCCATCTGGTTGCTAGGCAGTTACCATAGTGATACTAATGAAGTGTCCTTGCCATCCTGATTGAAATAAGTCAATCCGGAAGTCTCTACGTTTTTCTGATGCAGAGATATGTGATTTGTTACTCGGTTGCTAAGGTAACCCCATGTGGTTGCTAGGCAGTTACCATAGTGATACTTATCAAGTCTCCTTGCCATCCTGATTGAAATAAATCAACCCAGAAGTCTCTCTGATTTTCTGGTGCAGAGATATGTGATTTGTTACTTCGGTTGCTAGGGTAACCCCATCTGGTTGCTAGGCAGTTACCATAGTGATACTAATCAAGTCTTCTTGCCATCCTGATTGAAATAAATCAACCCAGAAGTCTCTACGATTTT
Organism: Xyrauchen texanus; assembly: GCF_025860055.1. Lineage (NCBI taxonomy): Eukaryota > Metazoa > Chordata > Actinopteri > Cypriniformes > Catostomidae > Xyrauchen > Xyrauchen texanus. The sequence goes on along the minus strand of NW_026265526.1, from coordinate 494 downwards.
CTGGTGCAGAGATATGTGATTTGTTACTCGGTTGCTAGGGTAACCCAATGTGGTTGCTAGGCAGTTACCATAGTGATATTTATCAAGTCTCCTTGCCATCCTGATTGAAATAAATCAACCCAGAAGTCTCTACGATTTTCTGGTGCAGAGATATGTGATTTGTTACTTGGTTGCTAGGGTAACCCCATCTGGTTGCTAGGCAGTTACCATAGTGATACTAATGAAGTCTCCTTGCCATCCTGATTGAAATAAGTCAATCCGGAAGTCTCTACGTTTTCTGATGCAGAGATATGTGATTTGTTACTCGGTTGCTAAGGTAACCCCATGTGGTTGCTAGGCAGTTACCATAGTGATACTTATCAAGTCTCCTTGCCATCCTGATTGAAATAAATCAACCCAGAAGTCTCTCTGATTTTCTGGTGCAGAGATATGTGATTTGTTACTCGGTTGCTAGGGTAACCCCATCTGGTTGCTAGGCAGTTACCATAGTGATA
>NW_026265525.1:0-9579 GCF_025860055.1 Xyrauchen texanus | reverse complement strand
AACCAAGAATGGCCGACATTCGCCACTAGGGGGCTTAAAGGCCACGCCAAAATTCCCGCTTTCTGGTCAAAAATGTTCTAATTTGGTACATTGATACTACAGGCCAACAGGAACCCACAAACCAAGAATGGCCAACATTCACCCCTAGGGGCTTACAGGCCATGCCTAAATTCCCATTTTCTGGTCTAAAATGTTCTAATTTGGTACAATGGTACTACAGGCCAACAGGAACCCACAAACCAAGAATGGCCAACATTCGCCATTAGGGGGCTTACAGGTAATTCCCAAAAGTCCCATTTTCTGGTCAAACATTTTCTAATTTGGTACATTGATTCTACAGGCCAAAAGGAACCCACAAACCAAGAATGGCTCACATTCGCCCCTAGGGGCGCTTACAGGCCACTCCAAAATTCCCATTTTCTGGTCAAATATTTTCTAATTTTGTACATTGATACTACAGGCCAACAGGAACCCACAAACCAAGAATGGCCCACATTCGACCATAGGTGGTGCTTACAGGCCACGTCCCAAAAAAATATTTTCAAAGTGATACCATTTCCACGCCTATTTGTCCAATTCTTCTGAAACTTGGTGTACATGCCTCATTTCTCATTGGGAACAAAAAGCCTCAAGGATCCATAAGGTCCGTATGGATTTTCCTGTACATTGAAAATGTTTCGCTTAGGATTCAGACAAAGACATGTTTTTTGAATTCCTTAATTGGGAGGGTTTATCCCCAACCATCTACTGATCAATTTTAAATGATTTGCCATTTTGAGGAGGAATCATGCATTGCTGCTTGCAGCTATACTTATATTATTATTATTATTATTATTATTATTATTACTTCTCCTTGAGCCCCAATAGCTCAAAAAGTCACTGGTCAAAAATTTTCTAAATTGGCACATTGATACTCCATGCCAACGGGTACCCCCAAACCAAGAATGGCCCACATTCGCCCATAGGTGGCGCTTACAGGCCACGCCCAAAAAACAAAATTTCAAAGTGATACAATTTCCACGCCATTTGTCCAAATCTTCTGAAATTTGGTGTACATGCCTCATTCCTCATGGGGAACAAAAAGCCTCAAGAACCCATAACTTCCGCCATGATGGATTTTCTCCGCGACGCTGAAAATTTGCTAAAACCTACAAAACTCTTCTTCTCCTGAACCGTGAGCTCTAATTGACTTGAAATTTGGTACACATGTGTAGAATGGACATCCTTGAAAACGCTACTTAGGAAAAATGAATACTATACAAAATGGCTGAAAGGGGCGTGTTTATGTAAATGTCCAAATTTTAACAATATATACGCGTCAATAAATCAAATGTAATTTTGACTGATGGTTTTTCAAACCTAACATGCTTAAAGATGACATCACTCTGAAGTACTCATGCAAAGAATGGCTAACATTCGCCTTAGGGGGCTTACAGGCCATGCCAAATTCCCATTTTCTGGTCTAAAATGTTCTAATTTGGTACAATGGTACTACAGGCCAACAGGAACCCACAAACCAAGAATGGCCTATCATTCGCCACTAGGGGGCTTAAAGGCCACGCCTAAAATCATGCTAAAATTCCCATTTTCTGGTCAAAAATGTTCTAATTTGGTAAATTAATAGTACAGGCCAACAGGAATCCACAAACCAAGAATGACCCACATACGCCACTAGGGGGCACTACAGGACAAGCCAAAATTCCCATTTTCTGGTCAAAAATGTTCTAATTCGCACAAGAATAGTACAGGCCAACAGGAATCCACAAACCAAGAATGACCGACATTCGCCACTAGGGGCACTACAGGACAAGCCAAAATTCCCATTTTCTGGTCAAAAATTTTCTAATTTGGTACTTTGATACTACAGGCCAACAGGAACCCACATACCAAGTGTGGTCTACATTCGCTCTTAGGGGGCTTACAGGCTACTCCAAAATTTCGCTTTCTGGTCAAAAACGCTCTAATTTGGTACATTGATACTGCAGGTCAACAGGAACCCTCAAACCAAGAATGGCTAACATTCTGCCTCTAGGGGCACTACAGGCCATGCCTAAATTCCCATTTTCTGGTCAAAAATGTTCTAATTTGGTACATTAATAGTACAGGCCAAAAGGAATCCACAAACCAAGAATGACCGACATTCACCACTAGGTGGCTTAGAGGCCAGTCTAAATTCCCATTTTCTGGTCAAAAAGTTATAATTTGGTACATTGATACTACAGGCCAACAGGAACCCACAAACCAAGTATGGCCCACATTCGCCATTAGGGGGCTTACAGGCCACTCCCAAAATTTCGCTTTTCTGGTCAAAAATTTTCTAATATGGTACATTGATACTACTGGCCAACAGGAACCCACAAACAAAGAATGGCTAACATTCGCCTTAGGGGCACTAGAGGCCACGCCAAATTCCCATTTTATGGTCAAAAATGTTCTAATTTGGTACATTGATACTACAGGTCAACAGGAACCCTCAAACCAAGAATGGCCAACATTCACCCCTAGGGGCGCTTACAGGTAATTCCCAAAAGTCCCATTTTCTGGTCAAATATTTTCTAATTATGTACATTGATACTACAGGCCAACAGGAACCCACAAACCAAGAATGACCCACATTTGCCCATAGGAGGCGCTTACAGGCCACGCTCCAAAAAAATATTTTCAAAGTGATACCATTTCCACGCCTATTTAACCAATTCTTTTGAATCTTGGTGTACATGCCTCATTTCTCATTGGGAACAAAAACGCTTCAAGGATCCATAAGGTATGATGGATTTTCCTGTAGACTGAAAATGTTTCGCTTAGGATTCAGACAGAAATACATGTTTTTTGGATTCATCCATTGAGAGGGTTTAACCCCAACCCTCTACTGATCAATTTGAAATGATTTGCCATTTTGAGGAGGAATCTGCATTGCTGCTTGCAGCTATATTTATTATTATTATTATTATTATTATTCTCCTTGAGCCCAAATAGCTCAAAAAGTCACTGGTCAAAAGTTTTCTAAATTGGCACATTGATAGTCCATGCCAACGGGTACCCCTAAACCAAGAATGGTCAACATTCGCCCATAGGTGGCGCTTACAGGCCACGCCCAAAAAAAAATATTCAAAGTGATACCATTTCCACGCCATTTGTCCAAATCTTCTGAAACTTGGTGTACATGCCTCATTTCTCATGGGGAACAAAAAGCCTCAAGAACCCATAACTTCCGCCATGATGGATTTTTCCAGACGCTGAAAATTTGCTAAAACCTACAAAACTCTTCTTCTCCTGAACCGTGAGTCTAATTGACTTGAAATTTGGTACACATGTGTAGAATTGACAGTCCTTGAAAACGCTATTTAGGAAAAAATGAATACTGATACAAAATGGCTGAAAGGGGCGTGTTTATGTAAATGTCCAAATTTTAACAATATATACGCGTCAATAAATCAAATGTAATTTTGACTGATGGTTTTTCAAACCTAACATGCTTCAAGATGACATCACTCTGAAGTACTGCGCAAAGAATGGCTAACATTCGCCCTTAGGGGGCTTACAGGCCATGCCGAAATTCCCATTTTCTGGTCTAAAATGTTCTAATTTGGTACAATGGTACTACAGGCCAACAGGAACCCACAAACCAAGAATGGCCTACATTCGCCATTAGGGGGCTTAAAGGCCACGCCAAAATTCCCGCTTTCTGGTCAAAAATGTTCTAATTTGGTACATTGATACTACAGGCCAACAGGAACCCACAAACCAAGAATGGCCAACATTCACCCCTAGGGGGCTTACAGGCCATGCCGAAATTCCCATTTTCTGGTCTAAAATGTTCTAATTTGGTACAATGGTACTACAGGCCAACAGGAACCCACAAACCAAGAATGGCCAACATTCGCCATTAGGGGCTTACAGGTAATTCCCAAAAGTCCCATTTTCTGGTCAAACATTTTCTAATTTGGTACATTGATTCTACAGGCCAAAAGGAACCCATCAAACCAAGAATGGCTCCACATTCACCCCTAGGGGCGCTTACAGGCCACTCCAAAATTCCCATTTTCTGGTCAAATATTTTCTAATTTTGTACATTGATACTACAGGCCAACAGGAACCCACAAACCAAGAATGGCCCACTATTCGACCATAGGTGGTGCTACAGGCCACGCTCCAAAAAAAATATTTTCAAAGTGATACCATTTCCACGCCATTTGTCCAATTCTTCTGAAACTTGGTGTACATGCCTCATTTCTCATTGGGAACAAAAAGCCTCAAGGATCCATAAGGTCCGGTATGGATTTTCCTGTACATTGAAAATGTTTCGCTTAGGATTCAGACAAAGACATGTTTTTTGAATTCCTTAATTGGGAGGGTTTATCCCCAACCATCTACTGATCAATTTTAAATGATTTGCCATTTTGAGGAGGAATCAGCATTGCTGCTTGCAGCTATATTTATTATTATTATTATTATTCTTCTCCTTGAGCCCCAATAGCTCAAAAAGTCACTGGTCAAAAGTTTTCTAAATTGGCACATTGATAGTCCATGCCAACGGGTACCCCCAAACCAAGAATGGTCAACATTCGCCCATAGGTGGCGCTTACAGGCCACGCCCAAAAAACAAATATTCAAAGTGATACCATTTCCACGCCTATTTGTCCAAATCTTCTGAAACTTGGTGTACATGCCTCATTCCTCATGGGGAACAAAAAGCCTCAAGAACCCATAACTTCCGCCATGATGGATTTTTCCAGACGCTGAAAATTTGCTAAAACCTACAAAACTCTTTCTTCTCCTGAACCGTGAGCTCCAATTGACTTGAAATTTGGTACACATGTGTAGAATTGACAGTCTTTGAAAACGCTACTTAGGAAAAAATGAATACGATACAAAATGGCTGAAAGGGGCGTGTTTATGTAAATGTCCAAATTTTAACAATATATACGTGTCAATAAATCAAATGTAATTTTGACTGATGGTTTTTCAAACCTAACATGCTTCAAGATGACATCACTCTGAAGTACTCAGCAAAGAATGGCTAACATTCGCCTCTAGGGGGCTTACAGGCCATGCCGAAATTCCCATTTTCTGGTCTAAAATGTTCTAATTTGGTACAATGGTACTACAGGCCAACAGGAACCCACAAACCAAGAATGGCCGACATTCGCCACTTAGGGGCGCTTAAAGGCCACGCCAAAATTCCCGCTTTCTGGTCAAAAATGTTCTAATTTGGTACATTGATACTACAGGCCAACAGGAACCCACAAACCAAGAATGGCCAACATTCACCCCTAGGGGGCTTACAGGCCATGCCGAAATTCCCATTTTCTGGTCTAAAATGTTCTAATTTGGTACAATGGTACTACAGGCCAACAGGAACCCACAAACCAAGAATGGCCAACATTCGCCATTAGGGGGCTTACAGGTAATTCCTAAAAGTCCCATTTTCTGGTCAAACATTTTCTAATTTGGTACATTGATTCTACAGGCCAAAAGGAACCCATCAAACCAAGAATGGCTCACATTCGCCTCTAGGGGGCTTACAGGCCACTCCAAAATTCCCATTTTCTGGTCAAATATTTTCTAATTTTGTACATTGATACTACAGGCCAACAGGAACCCACAAACCAAGAATGGCCCACATTCGACCATAGGTGGTGCTACAGGCCACGCTCCAAAAAAATATTTTCAAAGTGATACCATTTCCACGCCATTTGTCCAATTCTTCTGAAACTTGGTGTACATGCCTCATTTCTCATTGGGAACAAAAAGCCTCAAGGATCCATAAGGTCCGTATGGATTTTCCTGTACATTGAAAATGTTTCGCTTAGGATTCAGACAAAGACATGTTTTTTGAATTCTTAATTGGGAGGGTTTATCCCCAACCATCTACTGATCAATTTTAAATGATTTGCCATTTTGAGGAGGAATCCGCGATTGCTGCTTGCAGCTATATTATTATTATTATTATTATTATTATTATTCTCCTTGAGCCCCAATAGCTCAAAAAGTCACTGGTCAAAAGTTTTCTAAATTGGCACATTGATAGTCCATGCCAACGGGTACCCCCAAACCAAGAATGGCCAACATTCGCCCATAGGTGGCGTTACAGGCCACGCCCAAAAAACAAATATTCAAAGTGATACAATTTCCACGCCATTTGTCCAAATCTTCTGAAACTTGGTGTACATGCCTCATTTCTCATGGGGAACAAAAAGCCTCAAGAACCCATAACTTCCGCCATGATGGATTTTTCCCAGACGCTGAAAATTTGCTAAAACCTACAAAACTCTTTCTTCTCCTGAACCGTGAGCTCCAATTGACTTGAAATTTGGTACACATGTGTAGAATTGACAGTCCTTGAAAACGCTACTTAGGAAAAATGAATACGATACAAAATGGCTGAAAGGGGCGTGTTTATGTAAATGTCCAAATTTTAACAATATATACGCGTCAATAAATCAAATGTAATTTTGACTGATGGTTTTTCAAACCTAACATGCTTCAAGATGACATCACTCTGAAGTACTCATGCAAAGAATGGCTAACATTCGCCCTTAGGGGGCTTACAGGCCATGCCGAAATTCCCATTTTCTGGTCTAAAATGTTCTAATTTGGTACAATGGTACTACAGGCCAACAGGAACCCACAAACCAAGAATGGCCGACATTCGCCACTAGGGGGCTTAAAGGCCACGCCAAAATTCCCGCTTTCTGGTCAAAAATGTTCTAATTTGGTACATTGATACTACAGGCCAACAGGAACCCACAAACCAAGAATGGCCAACATTCACCCCTAGGGGCGCTTACAGGCCATGCCTAAATTCCCATTTTCTGGTCTAAAATGTTCTAATTTGGTACAATGGTACTACAGGCCAACAGGAACCCACAAACCAAGAATGGCCAACATTCGCCATTAGGGGCGCTTACAGGTAATTCCCTAAAAGTCCCATTTTCTGGTCAAACATTTTCTAATTTGGTACATTGATTCTACAGGCCAAAAGGAACCCATCAAACCAAGAATGGCTCAACATTCTGCCTCTAGGGGCGCTTACAGGCCACTCCAAAATTCCCATTTTCTGGTCAAATATTTTCTAATTTTGTACATTGATACTACAGGCCAACAGGAACCCACAAACCAAGAATGGCCCACATTCGACCATAGGTGGTGCTACAGGCCACGCTCCAAAAAAATATTTTCAAAGTGATACCATTTCCACGCCATTTGTCCAATTCTTCTGAAACTTGGTGTACATGCCTCATTTCTCATTGGGAACAAAAAGCCTCAAGGATCCATAAGGTCCTGTATGGATTTTCCTGTACATTGAAAATGTTTCGCTTAGGATTCAGACAAAGACATGTTTTTTGAATTCCTTAATTGGGAGGGTTTATCCCCAACCATCTACTGATCAATTTTAAATGATTTGCCATTTTGAGGAGGAATCCGCGATTGCTGCTTGCAGCTATATTTATTATTATTATTATTATTATTCTTCTCCTTGAGCCCAAATAGCTCAAAAAGTCACTGGTCAAAAGTTTTCTAAATTGGCACATTGATAGTCCATGCCAACGGGTACCCCCAAACCAAGAATGGTCAACATTCGCCCATAGGTGGCGCTACAGGCCACGCCCAAAAAAAAATATTCAAAGTGATACCATTTCCACGCCATTTGTCCAAATCTTCTGAAACTTGGTGTACATGCCTCATTCCTCATGGGGAACAAAAAGCCTCAAGAACCCATAACTTCCGCCATGATGGATTTTTCCCAGACGCTGAAAATTTGCTAAAACCTACAAAACTCTTTCTTCTCCTGAACCGTAGCTCCAATTGACTTGAAATTTGGTACACATGTGTAGAATTGAAGTCTTTGAAAACGCTATTTAGGAAAAAATGAATACGATACAAAATGGCTGAAAGGGGCGTGTTTATGTAAATGTCCAAATTTTAACAATATATACGTGTCAATAAATCAAATGTAATTTTGACTGATGGTTTTTCAAACCTAACATGCTTCAAGATGACATCACTCTGAAGTACTGCAAGCAAAGAATGGCTAACATTCGCCTCTAGGGGCGCTTACAGGCCATGCCGAAATTCCCATTTTCTGGTCTAAAATGTTCTAATTTGGTACAATGGTACTACAGGCCAACAGGAACCCACAAACCAAGAATGGCCGATATTCGCCACTAGGGGGCTTAAAGGCCACGCCTAAAATTCCCGCTTTCTGGTCAAAAATGTTCTAATTTGGTACATTGATACTACAGGCCAACAGGAACCCACAAACCAAGAATGGCCAACATTCACCCCTAGGGGGCTTACAGGCCATGCCGAAATTCCCATTTTCTGGTCTAAAATGTTCTAATTTGGTACAATGGTACTACAGGCCAACAGGAACCCACAAACCAAGAATGGCCAACATTCGCCATTAGGGGCGCTACAGGTAATTCCCAAAAGTCCCATTTTCTGGTCAAACATTTTCTAATTTGGTACATTGATTCTACAGGCCAAAAGGAACCCACAAACCAAGAATGGCTCCACATTCGCCCCTAGGGGGCTTACAGGCCACTCCAAAATTCCCATTTTCTGGTCAAATATTTTCTAATTTTGTACATTGATACTACAGGCCAACAGGAACCCACAAACCAAGAATGGCCCACATTCGACCATAGGTGGCGCTACAGGCCACGCCTCAAAAAAATATTTTCAAAGTGATACCATTTCCACGCCATTTGTCCAATTCTTCTGAAACTTGGTGTACATGCCTCATTTCTCATTGGGAACAAAAAGCCTCAAGGATCCATAAGGTCCGTATGGATTTTCCTGTACATTGAAAATGTTTCGCTTAGGATTCAGACAAAGACATGTTTTTTTGAATTCTTAATTGGGAGGGTTTATCCCCAACCATCTACTGATCAATTTTAAATGATTTGCCATTTTGAGGAGGAATCAGCATTGCTGCTTGCAGCTATATTTATTATTATTATTATTATTCTTCTCCTTGAGCCCCAATAGCTCAAAAAGTCACTGGTCAAAATTTTCTAAATTGGCACATTGATACTCCATGCCAACGGGTACCCCTAAACCAAGAATGGCCCACATTCGCCCATAGGTGGCGCTTACAGGCCACGCTCAAAAAACAAAATTCAAAGTGATACAATTTCCACGCCATTTGTCCAAATCTTCTGAAATTTGGTGTACATGCCTCATTCCTCATGGGGAACAAAAAGCCTCAAGAACCCATAACTTCCGCCATGATGGATTTTCCCAGACGCTGAAAATTTGCTAAAACCTACAAAACTCTTTCTTCTCCTGAACCGTGAGCTCCAATTGACTTGAAATTTGGTACACATGTGTAGAATGGACATCCTTGAAAACGCTACTTAGGAAAAATGAATACTATACAAAATGGCTGAAAGGGGCGTGTTTATGTAAATGTCCAAATTTTAACAATATATACGCGTCAATAAATCAAATGTAATTTTGACTGATGGTTTTTCAAACCTAACATGCTTCAAGATGACATCACTCTGAAGTACTGGCGCAAAGAATGGCTAACATTCGCCTTAGGACACAATACGTAACGAACGAAGTACAACA